>NC_139720.1:114330834-114400075 GCF_964211835.1 Anser anser | reverse complement strand
AAGGAGGGAAAGCTGAAATACAGGATAGAAACCTTCAAGAAAATAAAGAAGGAGATCTTGGCTACTCAAAAACAAATATTTCAAAGCTACTAGCCTGAGACTATTCAGCTGAAGACACCTGGGACTTTGGTATGGAGGAGGCTTTAAATTTCTTTAAATCAAAGGTACAAAAAAAGGTGTCCCAAGTCTGTATTCTTATCAGAGGGAAAATGTTTGCAGCAAGATCTTGAGACCAAATGGATAAATAAAAATCACTTTACAAAAGGGGGAGTAGATGTAAAAGGCTGCAAGGATGGAGAATAAAGAGCAATAAAACAACAACAACAACAAAAACCAAAAACAATAACCACAAAAACCAAACCAAACCAACCAACCAACCAAAAAAACCTGAGAGCTGTAAGTAGGAAAGTATAAATATAAAGTGATAATTGCCAAGAGTCAAGCCGAAATAATTTTTTTTTGAAAACAAAACAATAACAACAAAACAAAACAAGTGACAAAAGATTCATACAGAACACCCAGGAAAAAAAAGATCAAAGACCTAACCAACCATTCTCACTGGAAAGTGAGAATAAGTCAGGCATTAAATCACTTTTTTAAAGATCATTCATTTGAGGTTCAGGTGAACTTGGGTATCTTGCCAAATTTTCTGAGAAATATGTTATTGTTGAAAATGAGAGACTACACAGGAAGGTGACCACAGAAATGGAAATGACCATGACACTGAAAATGAAATCGCAGTTCCAGTGGAAAAAGTTTTAGCACTTCTATTAAGTAAGGAACTGGGACCATGTAAGCAGGGTGTTGTAATACTAGTGTGTACATTTTAGAACAAGTGACAGATGAGGGCATCTATGAGTCCATTGGTTTACTACCAACAACACATAAGAGAACAGATGCTGATAAAAAGAGAATAATTAAAAGGAAAGAGTAAGAGGAAATAAAATATGTGATGGAGGTTCATTGAAGAGATCATCACAGACATTTTAAACTCTGATTTTCTAGACAGTGGAAAGCTATTATATCTACTTTGTCTGGCCTTTGTAAGGTATCAAACCTGCTGACACATGGTAAGTCTTCAGCAGGTAGAAACAATGGGGATAAATTCAGTAATTGAAAGGAAGTAAAGAACTACCCATAAGAGAGAGGCAAAATCAGATGTCAATGAAAGCAAATATCAAGCCAGAGGGAAACTACTAGAAGAATTTTTCAGAGATGGATCTAATACTCATGCAAATAATTATGGCACAGAAAGTATGAATTTCCCTAAACATTGCAATGCATTGCCAACACATGGGAGGGACAGGATATTCAAGAAGAAATGTATTAATAAATCTGGATTAGTAGTATAGAGCAAAACGTTGTGTATTTTGGGAGTGATAAGTGCTAAAAGTTCTTTTTATTGAATATTGATGGATAAAGAGAAGATACTGTTGCTGAGTAGTAATGAGAGAAAATATTTTATTATCATATTAAAACAAATGATAAAGTTTTGTTACAAAATCCCATTCACAGTATGTCAGATATCTAAAGAATCTTCTAAGAAATAGCCAAATTGCTGGGAAAGGTTTGAGATATTTAATTTCACAGCATCCTGAAAGCTAATTTGTCAGCTAAGGAAAATATCCTCAACTTACCCCCCTGAGGGATGAGGTTCTACCACTGCGCACACTGGTGCTTCATATTTGGAGCTATTAACAGCCAAGAGAGGAGCACAGTCTCTCACTTAGACATGCAATGGTCCATTTCTGTCACTGTCACTCCTATGCGGAACTGGGGTAAAATGTTCTAGAGGACGAAGTATACTTTGTTCATTAAAATTATTTATTTTGAATATGTGTGTTCTGGAAAGGGAGTATGCAGCTACTGAAGCAGATACTCCCCCAACTGAATGGCAAAGCCAAGTAGGTCCTCAGCTCCATCATGAGAATGAACTTCTGCAGGTATGGGCTGATGAGAGACACAACACTCAGAAAGGCCTCTGCATCCAATAAATCTGTGTTTGCAGTTCTGTAACATTTCAGTAGGTGTGGATACAGCTTGATGACTGAAGTGATTTAGCAGATTTAGGATCCTTCTGGATCAAATTAAAACTGGGACCATCTCATCCCCATGAGGAGGAACCCAAGGAATCTATAGAAATAAACATAGATAGTTTCATACAGGCACGAGTGGGGTTAAAGATCTTGTCCTATCATTTGTTCCAGAGTAAAAGAAAGACCTATGATCTAAATGATGTCTGTCTTTCAGTTATGCAGATGACGTTTTGCTTTCCATGACAAATGTTTCTCTATGTCAGCAATGTAGCCTTGTGTGAAACACTTCAGGAGTTAAAAAAAATACAAAACACCACCAACAACACTGTAACTGCTGTTTTTAGAGAGTCAGAAATATTCTTTGATCCTAGTAATTTCTACATGCCAGAGAAGTCACTAATTGCAACAATACAAAAGGCCTATGTGCAAATCAGACTAGTGAGTATAGGAAGGATCACCAAGGTCTTCCAGAATCGGCCCTTCTCTGGTTCTGGTACCTTAAAATGAAATTTACCACACGTTTAAAGAAAAACATTCAGGCTACTGCTTTTGCTTCTGAAAAATCTAATTTTTCCTCTATGTATTAGACCTGATTACAATGTATTATTCCAGACTGGTAAAGAGTTTCATGGCAGATAGCCAAAGTTCTTGTAGGTTTAGCCTATGGATACCAATGCATATCAGTCTTCTGTCAATGTTTATTTGTGCATTAATAACAAGCCTTGATAGGGATTATTTGGATTAATGCAAGAGTAATTACTTATATGTATAAACTTCAGAGTTATTAGAAGATTACACATTTATTTTAAATAATCATTTGAGAGAACTCTTTGTAGTGGTTATACATGATACAAGGGTCATCTGTATTTACGTGGCTGAAAATGGTATCTTAAAAGGGGCAGCACTTCATTTAAACACTTAATGTCAATAACAGCAATAATGAAGCCACGAAACTGCTTTCTCTCTCTCTCATTCTTTTTACCACAAAATGAAGTAGAAAGGGGAAGGCAAAGTAGGCAGACTTCTCCCACAAGTTCAAGCAGAAAATACACACTATATGAGGCTACAGCAATGGCCCTAAAGAAAACAATGTAATAGCTTTCCTCAGAAATTTCCGCTTGCCATATCCACATTAAGCCCTCAGCTTTCCACGCCTGATCTGGAAAGATTCAAAAACACACAAAAAAGCCATAATTTACTGAAATAATACATAATTATAAAAATGAATGATGAGTAGATTTATTGCAAGACAAGAAATACTGAAAATATTTGGCATGCTTTTCAAGTCAATTGAAAAGGGAGGTGTTTTTTGATAAACCTGACATTTACCCCTTTCACATTTGCATCCTTTAATGCAGAGTTCCAAAACAGATGAAAACATAGATTTTCTTCCAGAAGTCAAGTAACCTGAACTAAATGAAAATGGAAGGTAGTAGCAACCACAAATAATTAAAAAGTGGTTTGGAAATATGCTAAAAAGACATGTTGTTAGTGAAATAAAGGAGGATTTGAACCAGAAGAGACTAGCATAGACATGGGTGGAGAAAATATTTTCAAATGCTATCCCATTGATAGAAGTCTGTGATACAGTGACCATCTTTATTCCACTAAGTTTTCCCGTTTCTTCAACATTTAATGCTAAAAACTGAGGTTCTTAGCTTGGTTACTTGAAATTAATACCAGAGCATACCAGAATTGCTCCTGAACATTTTATCTGTTGTTTTTTGTTTGGTTGGTTGGCTGGTTTTTGTTTGTTTGTTTGTTTTTGAAAGTGCAGTCTCCCAGCTGAAGTTGAAACATCCCTCTTTCTAACCTAGGTGATCAGCTGTAGCATTGAAATATATTTAAAAAATCCTATTTCCTTTGTTACAAATATTTGTTTAAGATTTTTAAAATATCAACAATCATCTAGAATACTTCATGATTTTTTGTCATCTTCAACATACCTGGAAGGTTACATACATACTGGTTACATACTTTCAAGGTCTTGCCTGCATGCTTGTACTTCAAATCACCTTTAATATCACAGTGGTGAGTATCAACAACTTCAAACCTCAAGGCCTTTACAAGTTATTTTGTATTCCATTTGCTCAATGCTTTTGTCAAGCATTGTTGATGAACAACTGTTCACTACTCATTCCTACCAGAATTAGTTTATAAACATGAATATGATATGATATGATATGATATGATATATGATTGATATATATGTCTATATATCATACCTGCTCTAGTTGGCCTAGCTGGAGAAGTGGGGTTGGACCAGATGACCTTCAGATGTTCTTTCCAACCTCAACCATTCTTTGATTGGGGGATTCGGTGACATGATAAGATATGATATAATATGATATAACTCTGGTAGAGCCAGCTTGAATGGCAAATGCTGAATTGACACTGGTAAAGCGAAGCTGAACTCATACGGTCACTGCCTGCACCATGTTTCTTGACATATTGTGCAGCACCTATACTGTCAAGGATTCTCCGTTATTGGAGGGGAATTCACTGCTACCATTATTGCAGCAGAAAAATGATAATAACAGACTATGAATAATCATCTTGTTGCACTGATCAGGCCCCCAGACTCTGGCTGTGGAAAATAATCCCCCATTTTCCTTTCTTCCTCCACCTTCTACCAAGTATCCTTTCTGCACAGTGAATAGAGGATAGGATAGGATAGGATAGGATAGGATAGGATAGGATAGGATAGGATAGGATAGGATAGGATAGGATAGGATAGGATAGGATAGCATGGGATGGGATGGGATGGGATGGGATGGGATGGGATGGGATGGGATGGGATGGGATGGGATGGGATGGGATAGGGAAGAAGTAGAGTGGAATAGAATAGTTCAGTTGGAAGACACCATCAAAAATCATCTAGTCCAACTTCCTGACCATTTCAGGGTTAACCAAAAGTTAGAGCATATTATTGGGAGCATTATACGAATTCCTTCTGAACACTGACAGGCTTGGGACTTGGTCTTTTCTGCCTGAAGAAATCCAATGCCACAATCAAAACCAATAAAACAACTGAATCATAAAAGTATGGCTATTGAAGGTATTACTGCTTAGATGTTAAATTGGGAAGGAAATTTCATGGAGTCAAATACAAATAACATTTTGATTTAATTTCTTAAGGCTAGCTCAGCAATACATATTTGATTTCTAGCCTAGATATACTCAGTGGAACAGGAAATATGTCCAGCACTCCTTTGATTTTACCATTTTTTTCGACATACATACCTCAGTGTAGCATCAACAGAGAAGGATGACTGATGTTTTCAATTGGTCATGTAAATTCTTATTAGAGGTATATTAGACAGAGCCCATCTGGAATGTAATTCGTGTTTCTTCTTCAGTTTACAGACATTAAGAGTTACAGTGAGAAATAGAAGATGATAAAATATCTTGCAAAATTTTGGTCACAAATGGAAAAAAAGTAGTCAAGGTTGCTATCAACTCTGCATCAGAACATTAAATTAAGAAAATAATTAGTGGATTCATGCATAAATTGTCAAATGGATAACTGATTTCTTAGGAAAAACTCAACATCTTTTGCAGAGAGATGTGTAATTCAAATCTCTTAGAATGACATATTACAAACGTGGACAAGTGAGATCCAGTTGCTATAGACTGCCTGGACTTTCAGATTTTCAACGAGATTTTTCCCCAGATATTCTCAGGGAAAGTCAGATTGAGTGGGATGGGAAGGGAAGTCATGAAATGTTTAAATTACTGATGAAAAGGCAAGAAGCAAAGAGAAAAAAAAAGTTACCATTTTATTTTACTTTATTTTACTTTATTTTACTTTATTTTACTTTATTTTATTTTATTTTATTTATTTTGTTTTATTTTATTTTTTCAGGAGGAGGGTCAAGAATGGAGTTTCTTTGATTTCTGTGATAGGGCAAGTACTTTTCAGAAATCAGCTGAAAAGGGACAAAGAGCAAGGTGACAAAGCAGGCATCAAAGGTAAATTATTCAGTATAGTTACAAGTAAAGTCAGCTCCAGAAAGACCTCATGATATTGAGTAACTGGGCAATAAAATGGCAGATTAAATTTGATATGCAGAAATGTAAAGTAACACTCTTGGGAAAAAAAGTCAAGCAAGTTTTGCATACAAAGTAATATTTTCCAGACTATCTACTACCACTCAGGAAGGAGGTTTCAGAGCCCTAATAGATGGTCAGCTCAGTGCTTGGTAATAGTCAAAAAGCAAGTAATATAGGAAAGGAGTAACACGACTGAATGTCCTTGTATAGACCCACCTGCATCTTGATTACAGATCAACTTGATTACAGATTACTTGATTTCTTAGCCTCTATTTCTAGGCTAGAACAAGGGAAGGCTCAGCAAAGGTTGGAACAATATAACGTGTCTTCTACATGAGAAGTAACCATAATCTAGTTTTAATGAGTGAGCGGTGGAAAGTAGGGGAGAAAAAAAAAATCAAACATTACATGAACAGTATATAGCATTCTAGGTGATGTGGAGATAATGAATATGAAACATTATTCTTTGCTAATGTAATACAAGCAAAAAAAAAAAAAAAAGTAAAACCAGCCAGGATTAGAATCACGCCGAAGGAGATATTTCTTCACACAATATGCCAACAAGCTGTGAAATGTGCTGCTGCAGGTGAGACAGATCTCTGGTCTGCAATGGATCTTATGTACATATAAACAGTTTTCCTTGTCAGGAGGTATGCACATTTGATAAACGTCTCCTCCAGGTTGCAAGGACACTTGGTCAAATCCACAAGAGAAGATTCTGATTTTCAGAACTGGATTGGAATTGTTCTTTCTCTCCAGCTCGGTTTTCATCTACAATAATGTTTTCCCCATTTCTTACAAATTTATTAACTAAATGAGCTGTATTGATAATGTCCACAAAGTTTCTTTGACGTGTACTGTTTACACTGTGCGATTTAAAATAACAGGAATGTCATCCATTTTACTGAAAATTAGAATGATGCCATGGTTCAATATTAAAGCCTATATCAGACTTGATAGGAAGAAAAAAACTACAAATTTTTCATGGAAATATTACTCATTAAATAGCATCACATTATTTAAAATATACATGCCTTTCTGTGCAGATGTGCAAATATGCACTATATATACAGTTACCAAATTTACGTGTGTGAATGACAAGAAAATAATTTAAGGCAAAACATCTATCAGTGGATTATAACTGGCCTCTAACTTCATTATGATTTCGGAGTTATAATTAGATAACTTATTCTTAACACCTGGAAATAAAAGAATTACCATTCCTGTACTTTGAAGCAGCATTTAAAAAAAATATTTAAAATTAAAAAAAAATTTAAATTAAAAAACAATATATTAACCTGGCACTGTTGTCTCTCAAAAGAAGTACAGGATTACATAAGGGATTCTATACCTCACCAAAACTGTGTGTCATGGGGAATTATTGTTAAAAGGTGATTCAAGAGAAGATTCTTCCTTTCCTTCAGAACTAAGATTATAAATTCTCTCACAATGCGGATGTGTTTGAATGCAAATCAGAAGATTTGTAATACACAGTTACTACCAAATCAGAGCCATTCCCTGGGTTTAGTGGAGAACAACTGCTTCAGGCTGTCTGCCCTACTCCCCCATCTCTTTTTGTGAGCACGCTGAAGATGAGACGTTATACTTGAAGAAATCCAGGACTACAGATCAATACACTATGGAATCAAGATATGCTCTGGAAAATGTACTTCCTGCATCTTTAATATTATCAATTTCCTTTTATCCCAGCCTTCACACTCCCAGGAGCTTAAAAGCTCTTAGTCTGCCTGGTGGTTCCTGTACCCCTCTTCTTCCTGCTGGCAGACATGTCTTCCGGCTGGAGATGCCGACAAATGTCAGGCAATTTAATTTATAATTCTAAATCTTCTGGAAAAGGCTGCAGAGGCCAGGACATACAGGGCTTTCCAAATTAATTCTGAAAGTAAAACAGTATATGAGGCAGGCGGGTAACTTTATCTAGATTTCAGAGATTTAGTTACATGAAAGTGAGAATATAAAAACACTTTCGCATGTAGCAGAATACTGTTGAACACATTTGGAAAGGATCAAGTCAAGAGTACCTAAATCATTCAATAAAATCTGCTACATAAAACATCTAATAAATTGTAATGGCAAGGACTTGTGCAGAGAGGCTGAAATTCCAGCTATGCACTGAAAATAAAAGTTTGGTCACACAGTCACTTTCTTTTCTTTTCGTTTCTGACTTTACTAGCCATTGGGCTGGAAGTGTCCAGTTTCACTGGAACACCACAGAAAATGTTTGGCACCAGTCTCAAAGGAGAAATGATTTGGTATGCTGTGATTTGCTTTATGATTTTGGGGATACTTTATTAATCCCCGAAGTTTCAAATCTCTTAAGACCATGATTAAATAAAAAAAGTCTCTTGGTGAAAAGGCAACTCCTATCACTAAGAAAAACGATCATAAAACTTGTGACAAAGCAATAAGGATTTCATAGTAAATTACAGGGCTAAATAATGATAGTATCTCACATCAAAATAAAACTTACTAATTCAGTTAAGCACTCTGTAAGTAGAACTGGAATGCTGCTAATACAATAAGATTTTTGTAATCATGTTAGTAAGAATGATAGCCTTATGTTCCATATCCTGTTCCTCAAGTTTGGTACCTATAAGATGCAGTGCAAGAAAAAAGACCCATAGAATACATGCAAAGGATCTGGAAGCATCTGTTTCTGTTAGCAAAATAAGTACATTTATTAAATTGCGTTTACCTGCATTTTGGTGCCATACAGACTTAAAGACAGAAAAACTAAGACTAGGAAGCTAGTCAACATATGTAATAGGACATATTATATATTACCTAAACCAAACTGTCTTACAGACAGAGTGTAAGATACTTGTTATCAGTTTCTAGTTTTCATCGTTCAGGAGTAGATGTTCAGTTTGTGTGGGTCTCGGAAATTTTGCTTGTGTCCTCACAGAATATTTAAAAACAAAATCAACAAGATGGGAGTATACCACATGAAAAGAAACATCTCCCTACCAAAACCTCTACACTTTATGCTTTCCTTTAAGTCAGAGAAAGTAATAGTAACCTGCTGGTAACAGTAAGGTATAGTGAAAGGGAAGCCTGGATTAACATAATAATCAGGACTTTCTAAAGGACAAGGACAACCGTTATGATCACCAGCCGGCGGTGGTAGAGGATGCTATGCTCTTTTTTGTCTTGTTTACAATGACAATATTATAATTCTGCAGAGGCATTCAGATGTTAAAGTTGGTATGGTCTGTGCAAAAGGTGGTACACATGTTCTGTTCACATGTTTTAAGGAAGATAACTCTGCCTGAACTTGGGCATCCTAGGTATGGCTGCAGTGCTATCCATTTCTTTTCTATGCAGCCTCCCTCCTGGTGGGCCAGACCAAGGATTTAGCTTAAAAATAAAGGTTGGGTTATAGCTGTACAGTGGAAGAAAATATATGCTGTAAAAGAACTACACACTCCATCTCCATCTTGTTGTTTACACTAGCTTCTCTAAATAAGATGAGAGGAGTAGGAAGGTATGACCACAACTGAGCGAAGTTTGAAGTGAAACCAGCTGCCCAATATAGAGGTGAAAGTAAAACACATTAAAAAACAACAAACAAACAAACAAACAAAACCCAACTGAACAGCAACAAGAATAAAACCACACAAAGAACCTCACCACACACACAATGAAAAACAAAATCCAAAACAAACAAAAAACCAGTTGATATGCCTACTGCAGCACAAAAATCTAAGAAAGCTACAAACCCATTCCTTTCTGGGTTGTTTCTGCAGTGAGACTGTGACTTCCATGAGCCAATATTTGACATAGTTTTTAGCTCACTAATGTCTGCTTCTCTTCTTGATTGGGGCTTATGTCCAAGCATTCTGATATAACTGAAAATACTTACTGGGCTGTAATGGGGATTTGATTGGAACCAGAGGTACAAGATAACAAGTAGGGGACTGGAGAGCCATTTAATGTTGTAGCAGTACCTGAGCGAAGGGGAACAAAACAAAAAGTGATAATAAATTACCGCAGAGTCAGTATACAAATCGAATAACATCTGTTTCATATAGTCCAACCTAAAGAAGACAGAAATTGACAGTCTTTCCTCGAGCTTTAAAAAGTACAGCTGATGAAGAAAACTATATGAAATAAAATCTGCAACACGGGTAACAAAAGTTGAGCCATAATTACCTGGAGACGACTGCACATGCAAATCCACATATTTCCAACACAGAAATGATCTTCTGCACTTTACATGAAATGTTCTTTACTAATTTAATTGCGAAGTATGTCCTAAGCCCACTCCCACCCTCTTGGACTAGAAATGGCAGCATACTTTTCTGACAAGACAGGATAGGAAGGGTGCAACCTAAAAAGTATCAGTAATTTAAAACTTTCCCTCCGCTGAAGCAGAACGGACAGAAAACAGCAACATCCCAGATCTCACTGTCCAAATGTTGCAACGAGACATACACAGGGCTGTCAGCCAGAAGGTTGGCTTTCTCTTTCCATCCCTGGTGGCAATGAGGCAGAGCACAGGTGACTCTCAGGAAGAAAAAAGCGCTTATGGTATGGAGTCTGGATGGGAATCTGGTGTTCTTGTAAAAGTAAGAGTGAGAGGAAGGAAAGTGAAGGAAGGTGTAATAGAGTGGGGAAAGGGATGAGTGATGTCCACTGTGTTGGGTGGCAAACTTTTTTAAGTCAGAACGTGAGTCACAAAAAAAGGAAAGAAAGGTGGAAGAAAAATGTCTTTGACCTAAAGACCACCATTGGTGAAGACTCTTACAATAAACCCCGACTGACTCTTTTCTCTCCTAGGACAAGCCTTCAGGTTCTGACACCTCATTCTCATGATGAATATTCCAACAGGTGCAGGAAGAGACACAAACTGAATACAGCTTTAACAGCAGTGAGTAGACAATAAAATAGGAAATGGTGCATATATAAATTATATTTAATATGGTCTTAGTTTTTGTAACTTTGCAGTCTTCCTTGGGTGGTTTATAATTAGTCAAAACCAATTCCCATGCTTCTGTCCTATTATTGTCACTATTATTTTTAAAACAACTAAATATTTTTCTCAGCAGTTTTCAGAAGTACCTTCTAGTTTTCCTATATTTGGCACAATAAAACTAGTTGCTTACAAGGAACCTCACGACTCCCAGACAAGTTTTGAAATATATAATCAGTTGCAAATGTTTTGGGGTGGTTGACTGATGAATGCAGTAACTTTACCATTTATCCCATTTTTTACCATTAGCAAATCTTAAATATTTTAAGGACAGCAGCACTTTCCTCTTTTCAGAATAAAAAACCTCAAAAACTTTTGAAAACGATTATAACAGCTGTTTAACACATTGATCGGTCTGCTCCTAGTAATAATAAATACAGTAGTGGTAGTACAGTAATGAACTTTTATAAGAACTGACGTAATAGGATAATTTCTGCCATAATAAAACACAGTGTCAAAATATAGTTACCTGTCATTCTTCATACTTTATAAAAAACTCTTTCTTTCCTGTATTCTCATTTCAGCTCCTTCCCCTCATAATGATACACTTCATCGTTTCAGGAAAAAATCTGCAACTTGCAGAACTGTCCCCTGGGCCAGAAGGCTTTTCATTTTTTCATTCATTCACTCTCTTTTTAGGTTCCCAACTTGTTTATCACTTGAAGTTTTTTTTTGTTTGTTTGTATTTTTCCCACTCAGTATGTCACTTGTAATTTACATGATTAATAAAAACATTCAGATGGCTCTGAAGAACAAAAAAAATCAAATGCATATTGTCACATCAATGACTCTGGCAACTGTGTTGTGAAACTTCCACAACGGGGAGAGAAACCTCTCACAGAGCACCTGCAGAAATGGTTTACTAGGGACCTACCCCTCCAGTAACTCAAATTATCTCACCTTGCTTTAAGGACTGGAGGCCAGACATTTATCTCCTCAATTCATATTTCAATGTGAAATATATCTTTCTCATTTTTCAGTGTTTAAAATACATTTCTACCACTTCAGGTTCTGAGCCTGTATTTTCAGAATTATTAAATATAGCAGTAATAAAGCAAAACAAAACTATCCTTCAGACGAATAATTTCCACTCTCTGTTCCTTCATGTTCCCAGATACTGTCATTTTAATGACATGAGGGATTTAAAATACAACTGTCTAGGAGTTGTTTTTTTTACCTGAATCACAACGGGCTTTAAATATGGCATTGGCAGTACTCAGCCTTAGTCCATACAACACTCGCCTGCACCAGCAGTCTGAAGACTGGGTTCCACTTTTGGCTCTGACACCAACCTGATGCAAAAATGGGAAAATCATCATGTCTCACTGTGTCTCTGTATCTTCTCCCATCTTTTATATTGTCTTATATTTAGTCTGCAGACTCTATGAGGCAAAGGCTGTCTCTTTGAGAAACTGCAGATACTGGGTAGGAACAGGGACCCTGGTCTGTTTGGGCTTTCTGGTACTACCACAATTTAAAAATAGAAAGCATCTATTTCTGAGCCTGGATGATTTTTGCAACAAGTTGCTGTAAATACATTCCATCATCCTCCTGACTTATGCTCTTTGGCACTCCCAAATTTTACAACTCAAGATAGGGGCTCAAACTCAGCTAATGCAAGCTGTCAAAACATTATTTATTTCACTGGCACCATGACAGTTCACACCAGCTGAAAATCTGCTTTACACATTCAAGCTTCCACCCTGTAGATGGTGTTCCATAACTTGCATAACCAAGACAGGATT
This sequence comes from Anser anser, assembly GCF_964211835.1. Taxonomy (NCBI): domain Eukaryota; kingdom Metazoa; phylum Chordata; class Aves; order Anseriformes; family Anatidae; genus Anser; species Anser anser. The sequence goes on along the minus strand of NC_139720.1, from coordinate 114,387,248 downwards.
TTCAAAGCTATGCGTCTCAACCATGGCAGAGACAAGCCAGAAACAATGTGATTACACTTATCACACTCCGTTTCCCTGTAAATGTGCGGAAACTCCATGCTTTTAGCCAACAAATCTTACAGTGACTTTTGTAAATGTAGCTCTGAAAACTGCAGAGGAAAATGGCTTGTGCATTTCTTTTTAAATACAGATGAATACATGCTTATTAGTTTTTGGTGGTGGTGGTGTTTGTTTTTTTTTCCTTTTTTTTTTCTTTTTTTTTTTCCTACTTATTCTTTAAAAACGGGCGAAAAAAACCACACATTTCTTTGCTCAGAAAAAATCCACCCTCAGAGGCTTCAAATACTTCATTTCCTACCCAGAATTTAAAAAGCTGTATTTGCTTAGTGATGTAACAGAAAACATACATTAATATATCTACTAAGTCACAACTGTTCCACAGACTTTAGATTTTGAATGTGAAGTACTGAAAATCTATAGCAAAGTCTTCAACAAATCCCATGACTGCAAGAAACACTAAGATATTTGTTGAGTAAATTAGAACAAGTAATCAAGCAATTACAAATTACTAATAGGCATTCAGGAGCTAGGAAATCTAATTAACTGAATACATTTGTTCATAAAGATTTATTCGGTTGTTTCTAATAAAGACTTAAGAAATCACTACTCTTGTTGAGTACAGCACTGCACGTCCAGTAGCATTCATAATCTTTTACTGTCCACAGTACTTCACCAGTGTTTAGGGGAAAAAAATAAAAAAAAATTGAGTAGATTTGAGTAGTCTGAGCCCTTAAATAAAGTGATTGTGTGTATGTGAAAATGCACATCTCAGAGAGCCCTCTGCAAGAAAATGTCAAACTGGCATTTCATCCACTTCTATACCAAGGCTCTGTGTGCATTTTAACAATGTAGAGAAAACACTTACTGCTGTGCTTTAAAATAATGGTCTCTCCCCCACAGACTGAAATATATGTGTACAGTTAGTGAGAAAGGCTACAGCAATAAGACTCAGGAGAACCCTTTTCTGGGTGAATGCCACTACTCCAAGATGTCACTGGCATCACAGGGAGGATCTGCTGGCCTGCAGTGTCTCATTTCCACTCCCTCAGATACTCTTCATGCTGCTGCACCATTTTAGAGATGCTCTCTTTTCCTCTTCCTCCAGTCTTCACCCATCTCCCTTGGCCACATCCAGGGGCTCATCCTTCCGGCTTCACCTCCACGGCCTCCCCATTCCCCCACCTCGCATGGTGCTTGGTAGCTGCTTCTAGTGCCTGGTCTTCCCTCCTTGGTGTACAGCTCAGATCTCCATGGGGGAGCAGTTAAAATGACTGTCCATTACTGCAAAATCCCTGAACACCATCTGGGAAACCAAACTTTCCATCTGCTCTCTCACATGGAGAAGATGCTTTGTAGTTGAGATGGTTGAATTTTCTTCAACTGACAAAAACAAAAACCAAGCCCTAAACATTTTTATTAAAACCAGAAGCATGTTCAGGTCCTGGTATTTAACCAAGACACAAAACATATTTCCACAGGAAATTAATTTTTTTTCAAAGTTTCCAGTGCTCCCCCCCACCCCTCCCACCCCCATTAAATCAGCCCTGAACTTCTTTAGCAGCTACATGAACTCTCTGATAACCTTATTGTGCTGTCACTGTGGAAAATGCAGATGGAAAAAATTCTGACCAACACAAAGAGGAAAGGATGCCTCTCTACCAGGGGCGTCCAGCAGCGATTGTCTGCTTAATCCCCCTCTGTGCCTCTGGAAACCTCCTCCCTGCTCACCGCAGAGCTCAACAGAGGCTCCACAGCCATCCTGCTTTGCTTGGAGCTACAGTAAAAAGTGGGTAAAGACAGCCAAGACACTGGGAGTCTCCAAATGATGGCTATCAACCCCTTGCAATTTTCTCAAGTAGAAATAATTTTTTACCACTGCTTCTCCATGGGGGCAATGGGATCTTTTCTGAAGCTTTTATGAGCATGGCAAAGTTGGACTTGCAAAGGAACTAGAAGTCAGGAGTGTTTTGTGTAGCTGTGGCTCTCCACCTCTTTTTACAGCCTAAAATGCACTTGAAAGAGTTGGAACCACTCTGAGCCTCACCGAGCCCAGCTTTTTCCCATTCTCTGCCATCTCTCTGTTTCCATTGCCCTGTTCTGTCTCCCACTGCTTCTGCAAAAACTGGTTTCCATGCAGGGATAACTCTCAGCACCAGCACATATCAACCTCCACCTCTCATCTATACTTATCCTGCTTTACTCGTTTGGAGCTACAGTTACTTTTTAAAAGGCTGTTAGTGTTTTTTTTTTCTTTTTTTCTTTTTTTTTTTTTCCCATGGCTTAGATCATTATAACTAATGTTTGTAATGTCTATTTGGAAAGTTAGATTCAGGCTTTGATCTTCTTTAAGCATATAACTTAGAAAAAGTTGTTCTATTGAACTGAATGAGACTTACATTCCTGAAGTCAAGCATATGCACAAGCGTTTTAAGAATTATGGCTTCAACCTAAGTCAATCCTAAACCTTACATGAATTTTGGATATTAAAAAGAAAAATGTTTTTAAACCCAAGTCTCTAAGGAAAGAAATAAATACTTATATATGTCCACTATATTATGAAAACTACTGTACTTGAATAAGACAGTCATGGATGTTTTTTAGATTTAAGAAAATAATTTTGAAATAAAATATATCCATACATACATGATTAATGTGGCTTCTCTGTTCTCTTCTGCTCAAATTATTTATATTCCTAGTGAGAGGGGAAAAATTCTTTCCATCTAAAGAAGCAGCCTCTTTTATGAATAAATATGAACTTTTTTTTTTTTTTTTTTAAACAGAAAAGGGGGAAAAAGGTCTCCTTTCAGTTTTATTTTCTGGCAGCAAAATAATATGGTGCAACTCTGAATGTGATCTCCTCTCTTTGCTTTCTACCATGTCCAATTTCATAGCAGGCTCCAGCAGCACTTAGAGGCTCCAGCTAGGCATTCAATAAAGTACACACAATAAGAAAATAGGCATGGACCAAAGAGCCCACAAGAAGACAGGGGTGGAGATAACACAGACGGAAACAGCAAAGTAGCACAATTCAAATAATAAGTAGCAGTCATCTCACACCCATTTTCTTGCCATCATAACAGGATGATTTCCCAGCATATACATTTAGCCTAAAGACCCCTACAGATAGCTGTGTTCACTAAGATCCCAAAGATTCAAGTCAATAAAACTCTAAGAGGCCAGGCATTTAACGGGCAAAGAAAGAAAACTGGATAAAAGTGTAATCCACATGTCAAGTAGCCACATTGCAAAGCAGACATTAGCCAGGAAAGAAATGTTAGAACAAAAGGTAGGATCAGGTTACTGAAAAGTGGAGAGCTCTTGAGACAACCCAGCAATCTGGGCAAGCTCCAGAAAATGAGAAAGGCTTCCTCCGGTAGGGTTTCCTTCCTTGCCAGCATGATACATTGTCCACTTCTTTGGATCATGAGCATTTTTTCACTTAAAGCAGTGTCTTCAACCATTGCCGTTATCCTCATTCTCTTCTTGAGACCCATTATAAAACCTGAAGATATAGGTCTCTCGCATTCACGTTTGAAGTTTGCCAAAGCATTCTGGGGTTCTCCAGACAAAATGTTATATGCCTGTTTGTAGCTGTGGAAGACTGGACTCTGTGATGTCAGGGGTCTAGTCCAGGTGTCTTTCCACTAGCTAGTTCTCTGAGCAGTTACCAACACATCAAAGGCTACTGATTGCTGCAATAGCAATCCCCTTCACTTTGCCAGGGGATGGGGGTCAAATAGAAAAGACAACAGTTGGCAATTCTAGTCTGGTACATAGAGAAAATGTGGACGTAGGAGCCTTCAACCAAGGGGAATAGCCCAGAAATAAGAAAACAAGTCTGAGCTGGAAAAGATAGAGTCAGAATAGGAAGAAGATAGTGGAATGTTGGCTGAAAGAAAAATAATAACAGTTCTCATGAGATCCCACCTGGAGCACTGTGTTTGGATCTGGGACCTGCAACATAAGGACATGGAGCTGTTGGAGCGAGTCCAGAGGAGGGCCACAAGGACGATCAGAGGGCTGGAGTACGCCCCCTGTGAAGACAGGCTGAGGGAGCTGGGGTTGTTCAGCCTGGAGAAGAGAAGGCTCTGGGGAGACCTTATAGAGGCCTTCCAGTACCTAAACGGGGACTAGAGGAAAGCTGGGGAGGGACTCAAACCAGGAATTGTAGTTATAGAACAAGGTGCAATGGTTTTAAACTGAAAACCAATAGATTTAGATTAGATATTAGGAAGAAATTCTTCCCTCAGAGAGAGAGAGTTGAGGCACTGGAACAGGTTGCCCAGAGGAGCAGTGGGTACCCCTTTTCTGGAAGGCCAGGTTTAAGACCAGGTTGGATGAGACTTTGGGCAATCTGATCTAGTGGGAGGTATTCCTGCCCATGGCAAGGGGTTGGAACTGGATGGTCTTTAAGGTCTCTTCCAACCCAAACCATTCTATGGATCTATGATTCTGTGAAGAACAGAAAAGTCTCTCTGCCTGCAAATCCAGCTCCTTGTGTGCAACTTCTGACAGCATACAGGCAAGACTGTGCTTTGAAGTTTTCTGAATGTGTTCTCAAATGTGGCCTTTCCCCACTGCTCTCTCCATACTGCAGATCTCTGGTGACAATTAAAATACTGAAAATATCAGATATAAAGACTCTGTGTATCCAAAAGCTCAATTTTTAAAAGTAGTATAATAAAAATGTTTTGAAAAAATAAACTATTGAAAAAATGCCTAAATTCCTTGGCCAATGGAGACAACCATCAATTTGTATTATGTCTTGTACTCACTCCCCTCTGCCCAAAAAGCACCAAAGTGAGGACAGCCTCTTTTCAGGGGTGTCTTCTGGCAGCTGATGAGACAGAGAGCAGAGATGTGCCCCCATTGTGTGCAATACCCACCCTGCAGGACCCTCAGTTAGGTGGTTTTGGTTTCCAGAAGGCTGCTTTGTGGTGACTGAAACAAAAACAAATGCAATTAGGGAAGCCAATAGAGATGGGAGGGAGTTGCTTTGACATTTAGGAATTGAACAAACAATGCACTTTTCAGAAATTAAGTTTGTCTATTCAAGGTCTCCCAGTTAAACTACTACTTTTTGTCCCACTTTTGTCTGCAGAATTACAGATTTATATGTGTTTTCAAATTGTAATGGGTTCTTCATAATTTTTTAAAAAATCACTCTCTGGGTAGCTATCCAACTGTCTAGTTTGTCAAATCATCTCAGGAAAACCCCAATAAAGCTCATTTTGTTTTCCAGGATTTATTCTTAAAAAAAAAAAAAAAAAGACAAAAAGAGAGCAAGTTACTTGCTTCAATATTGTAGATGTCAGTTCTGATTCTGCTCAAGGTAACAGCAAACTCCCTTTCAATTTAAACTTGCTGGCCTTGATCCTTTAGTACAGGTATACAAGTGAGGCAGTCATAAGTTATGCCTAATAGTGAATCAAGTTGTATCATTTTCCATTGGTGAGCAGTAGACAGGAAATATGAAATGTCATTACAGGGCTGGTTAACCATCTGGTAAAAGCTCCTGTATGAGCAGTGCAGACGAACTACATTGAAATATTAAGGAAACATCAACTGAAGCTATTTAGCCTCTCCAGAGACCTATAGTTCACGCATGGTGGGAAGGCAATAATGTCCAATTATTCTGGAAACAACTAAACAAGTCACTGTAAAATTATCTCATTTGCACTGGATCCAACATTAAGTATTTTTTTAAATATTCATCATTCATTCCAGGTAACAAAACAAAACAACTAATCAATCTCTGAGGAACTACCCATAAATCAAAAAGCCATACTGAGGAGCTGGCAATTTTTCATTATTGCAGGAGCAATATTTTAAAGCTGACAAGCTGACGGGGTGGTCCAGGTCTGTGACATTATCACATCTGTGATGAACAACCAAGCTTTGCACAATTACAGTAGTATGATTTACTCTAACCAGTTACCACAGAACTTGTGGAAAAAGACTTAAAAAAAAAAATCTACACTGAATTTACTTAGCTGACAAGTCACTGAAACCAAATCTTTGCCAGATTAATCTTTTCATTACCACACAGAGAAAAAGATTTGGTTTTGCAGTCCACTATAGCAATTAAACCAAGTCTTTCACAAAGATTCGTCTCCTGAATAAAAGTGTACATTCATCTTCAATTTCAGAGCAGGTTGATGTGAAAATGTTAACAAAATCCCTCAGTGAATGGCAAATCAGACAGGAAATCTGAGGCTATCCTTATTGCAAGTGGTGCACATTGATTGATCATATTGGTGAGAGATAGCACATAAAAATTATGTTGTTCATCGCTTTGCATCTCTGACTGCAGAGGACATGGTTCAAGCCTTTACCAATGACACCTAACTGCCTGTTGAAACAGGTAAAACTAGGGTAGGTGGAACTAGGGTAGGGAGTCATCTTGGAAGCTCTTCTCACATTTAAGCCATTCCTAACTGCTGGCATAACTTCAGGTAGGAGTTACCATGTCTAAATGCTCTTTACATATGGGGCCCAATTCTGCACAGCCTAGGTATGATCTGTTACATATGCATGAAGAAAATTTGAATGAGAGAATGCAAGGCAAAGAGCATAGAGCCTTAAAAACTTAGTTTAGTAGAGCAATGATATTCACACATATGGGTCTTCTGGTTGACATTGTAACTTATCCCATCATTATTATTTTTTTTTACTTCCAACTCAGAGCAAATAGCAGCTACATACACCTTAGGTTTGGGAACAGATTCTATTTTAGATAGTTCATTTGGGGAGAAATCTCCATCCAGGTTTGTGCTGCAGCCTAGTTTGCTCGTGCACAGCAGAGGGAAGAACTGTAGGAAAGAGACTTTGAACATGTACGCTGAGCACCTATAGCATCACACGCAAGAGCATCCCACGACACAAGCTAGCTCCCAGAAGGCATGTGGTGTTTGTGTGGAGCACATATTAACCAGGGTGTATTAAAAATAGCTTGACTATAGTTAAGAATGGGATGGAAGGGACACACAAATTTGGTGTGGTATGAAGTGAAGGACTGAATATCTGAACAACCCTTTATTTTACACAGTTTATTTTGTTCATAAACCAGGAAATTGAACAAGTATAAGAGCTTAAGATGATGTCTAGTCACATGATCTGAAAGAGTTTGACTGACTGATTTGTCCTAAAGCTTCTGTACCCAGTGTCATGCTTAGATTTGACACTTAGCTAGCTCAAATATTTGCTAAGAAAAAATGTGGATAGGACAAGGAGTATTACTTCTGTTTGCATTTAGAAGTACTCAAAAAAGCAGCAAAGTTCTGCTTTTGCCTCACTTTTTTTTTTTTAGCCTCCATTCTTTTCACTTTAGCAAGTTTACCATAAGATACATGTATTTATTACCCTCATTTTTGTCCACCTTCTTTCCCTGCTTCTTTCCCCCATCTTCTTTTCCCATCCATTCTAATACAAACCATTTGTAAGTTTTTAGAAATTATCTCTTTTAAAATTTTGATGATAAAACAATACCAGGATTTTCAGAAATCAACCTGCTATATATTCAAATGTGGCCACTGGAACAACACAGACTCAATATTTAGATGCTTATCCTCTCTATCCAAGTTTTTAAGCTTTGTTCACATACTCAAATCCTGTTGTGCTCCTCAGGAGTCAATGGCAAATCATTAGGCTGTCATCTATTATCAATTATGGAAAGAGACAAGTTGCAGATTGACACACTCAGACTGGCTCTTATTCTTTTGATCTTCAGCAAATTCTAAGAACAAACTCCACAGTACAATTCTCAAGATTTTGGAGAGCTTCTAAATTGCAAAATGTTTCCAAAGGCATACAGCTCCATAGCTAGCAGCCTGATACTGCTGAATCTGAGGATCTCACAGAACTATTCTCCAAGCTATTTTTATTAAACTCTCAAACTGCAAATCTAAGGCTACATCTACATTAGCAAGCATGTTTCCTGATAAGAGTGGATTTATAGAGTGAAAAGAAATGGTGTTGATTAGCTGACATGCAGATGATACATGCTTTCAGAGAATTTACTTCAGCCTAGTTTTAGTCTGGTCCTGTGGACTGAATATGTAGAAATAATTGGAAAGCATTAAGAGAAACACTGGAACACATTGTCTGGTTTAATTTAATCCAAAAGGAACACAGTTTGTGCACTCAGGGATTGCTCTGCGCTGTGGGCCAAATCGCGATAAGTGACAATGATCAGGAGAACACTAATGGAGCTAATGTGACCTAATTAAACGTCAGTTTGATCAACACAAAGGTTCATATTCACATTTTCTGAGATGATTATTAGCAATTTAGTTGGAATATTTATATTTATGGTCCTAAAGAAATCTCGGTGATAACAGAACTTGTCTCTAATTGCCGAAACCTTCCTGCCCCATTCTACGGATACTTTGATCAAAAATAAATTGGAAATTCCAAAGTGTCCTTGCAAAATTCCTGTATATATCAAACCTAATGACTAAGGACTAGGGAGAGAATTTGAGCCAAGTCATGGTTCATAACTTGATTTTGAACCTGCTCCAGTAACACCACCCTGCCTCACGCCAGTTTGATTTAGAGATAGGCTTTGGGCCCAGCATCTAATTTTGTATGTAATTACAGATCTAATGTTTGTAATATGGTCTTTGTGAAAGAAGGAATCCCCTGAGGAACGCTCAAACTACACCAATATTCTGAATAGCTGCTTAGGTTGAGGCTCCAACACTTAAAACAACATAGGAGAAGTAGAGGTAACAGATTAATACAGCTCAAGCGCATGCCCAGTCTTCATTTGTGGTAATACTGGCCCCTGGTCAGTGTGGGAAGCCCTCCTTTTTACAGACGTGCCCACAGCACACAACGTCGAGAAGAGGAAGTGGTGGACCCAGATTAGGATCACAATAAAACAGGTTTAGTTTCAGCATGTAATGTGAGGATTATTGGCTATACGTCCTAGAAGATGTGCTTTCTTTTTGTGATTTCTCCTCCATCAACATATGGATGGCTAAAAGCATGAGTTAGATTCTACTAGTCAACAAGACTAATTCCAGAGCTTCTCTTGCTCCCTTGCTTACTTTCTCATCAGTATACCTTTGCCATTCTGCATAAGCTTGCAGACTGATATGACTGGCAAGCTTTTGTACATGATCCACAGAAAGCAGACAAATGACTATCAGTTTTGGACACACTGATGCAATGATTATATCATTAGATTTTCACAGAGGTGCCTCTATCCATTTGTGGAAGATTGCTCTGATGATAAAGTTGCCACACTACATTTCAAAATTATTCAATAAACTTTGAGAATAACCCAAACAAGAGCTGATTTTTTTTTTTGGCCTTAAAAATTATTCACACAGGAGACTTCTGCATAATCCTCATCATAATCTGTAACAAGATCCATATCTGTTAAGAAAATATAGAAGACTATAGTGCTGCATTTCTTAGAACCGAAACTGAGAGCAGTGCCAACTTTATTCTAACATGTTTCTGGATGATATAGCTTTACTAGTTGTGTATTTAACAGACACTGCCAACCTTAACAAATGCTTTGACATCTGACACTGGTAATATAACATATGGTTGACCAGGCACTGTTCAGAAAGTAAATCAGAAACTTTGGCTTTAGTTTTCAAATAACCTGTGAAGGAATAAAATTAATTTAAAAAAAAAAAAAAAGAGAGAGAGAGAGAGATCTTCAGCTACAGCTTTCATCACATTTTTGATGCACTGATGCAACTCCTGTTGATGTAAAAGTTATTTTGCTAATAGATAGCTTACCACTTCTTTTGGAGGGGGGAAATGTGTGGCTCAGCTACCACGTGTCTAAATATGCACCATACTATGGAAAACCATATTGCATCCTAGAACTTATAAATGTCATTCTTAGCATACAGTTCAGTGCAGGTACAAATGACATTCCCCCACACTCTTTGAAGTGCCATTTATTGAAGAAACTGTGTTCTATAGAAAAAACAGATATTTTCATCCAAGTCAGCTTTTAAGACATTGATGGTCTACTCCTATCAGGAAAGGAAAATGGACTTTTCTTAGAAAGGAGACATTTTAGTAAAGGGCATCTCTCCATTTCAGCCTCTTGTCACAACAAAAATTTTGGAGCTTTCACACAAGGTCTTTTAGAGAAGATTCTCAGTGCTTTCCACAAGCAGAGAGAATCAGACCACACAGCTGAGAACAGATTTTGGACTGATTCATGTCAGCCCTTTCTCAGCTGCAGGACTTAGGAGTGCTTCTAAGTCCTAAATCCAAGGAGCTCCTTGGCTAGACTTTTACACATCCCAGACGAGGTGGGACCAAGGCATACATCAGCCTGCCCCACACCCCATTTCTAGGAAAAGAAAACCGGGATGTGTAAGCCAGAGGAGACCTGCGGTGCAGTCAGCCATGTCACTGGTATAAGCAGGGTGACAGGCACTCCACGGCAGCAAGTGGTCTATACACAACGAGAAAACCATTTTAGGAGTTAAACCTAAGAGGAATGCGGTAACTGAATGGGGACATGTCCATGTACAGCCCTAACCTTTCCTCAGGGAAAAAGTGCCTATGCAAAGCAAACACAGGAAGGTAAAAAAGAAGAAATATCAAACACTATTTACCTCCCGGAGTAGTAAATGCCTGAAGCATGCAAGATTGGGCACAAGGGCTCATGCTGAGCAAATTAAGGCAATGGATAATGAAGCAGAGATGCCACATGCCAGTAGTCTCCCGAATGAAAAGCCACCTCCTCATGCTGCTGATCAGCCTCCTCCCACCCACATGCTCTCCCAGATGCGGTACAGCTACTGTCCACACTCCCCAGCAGCTGCTTTGCAGGAGCCTCTGCAGGACTTGAACACTGCTGAAGCCCAGCAGCTGCTTTGCCCCACTCCCTTCTGATGCTGTTTCCAGCCCCCAAACCACAAGGAAGTACTTTACACAAACCACAAGCAAGGAGAAGACTGTAACTGCAGAGACAGTGCTCCTTGTGCTGCAAGAGTGAGGGCAGAAGAAGAGATGGCAGAATCGGTGTTTTTGGCATTTCATATGTGACAAAGGAACCTCATATCACTCTCATTTTGTGAAAATGTTCATTGAAGAGTTTTGTTTTCAAAAGACTTCTTCTCCCTCTTCATCTCTGATACCAATAAGTAAATAAATGTCATAGGGGAAACCTAGGCAAGGTTTTCCTCTTCTTATTCTGAAACCTAGAAGAGTTCAGCCTTTTCTGGTTTAGAAATTTATTTCAAGTATCTGACCAGCTTCAGCTAGTAGGACTGCTGTCCCCCATATGGCAGTGACAATGCAGCAGGGCCAAGGACAGATGTAGTCGCAGGCCACTAATGGTATGTTATAAAATCCTTTTTTTTTTTTTTGCAATGAAATACATCTGGTAACAAAATGTTGAGAGCTTGTTACGTGTAGGTGGAATATAAGGGCTTAAGCAATACCCCAAAGGGGTTCTACAAAAGGTTAAGTACTGTTTGGTGGAAAAGGTGATCCAGTCTGCAACAAACCAGGGGTCTGAAAGGACATACAAAGATGAGACATTAGCAAGTATCACAGAAAAATGGATTCATTCATCTAATTAGCAGAATGATGTCTTTCCTTTTGTTTTCATGTTACAAAGCCCTTCTCTTTTACTTACCTACTTAAAAGTAGCTGTGTATTAATAACAAGCTAATTAATCAAATATATCAGAGGTGAAATTAAGAGCTTATTTACTAGTAATGTTTGGAGCTAATAGGAAAAAAAAAGGATTTGGAAGGAGTTTTAGAAAAATTACCTTGATCAACAGACATCAGTGAAGATTATTTGGATATTTTAAAGTTGCTGTCTCAAAGTGAATGGATCTGTTTCCATTCCCTGTTATCTGAAGGTTCAAACCATGTTAGCTTTGTGCTAGAAACCTCACTGAGCTTGCCTGCCTTATAGCTGGCTACAGTACTAAACAAAAAGAAAAAAAAAAAAAAAGAAACAAAAAAAGAAACAAACCCAAATCCTTGTCTTTGAGTTCTGTGCATGCACCAAGATCAGGGTTCTTTACCTGGGACTCATGTAAGCAAAGATTTTTGAAATCTTCTTGAACTAACCAAAATTGTGTTTGACAAGAGCAGACTAAAACAGGGTGCTGAACAAGGCTTGTCAAATATGTCCTTTCTAATATAGTGTGGTATGGTCATTTCAAGGAGCATTTTGGCAGAGCATGAATTGAGGTTAGTTGTGATGCATTGGCTTTCCTTTTCAAAGTAAGGAGCTCTAAATCAGAGTGGAAAAGCCATGGGGAAATAAAAAACTCTTGGCTCCTCACTGGGATTTAGGTACTGTGTGAACATCTGAGAACAGAGCTCACAGGTAAGATCTCACCTCTTTACTTCTGATGGCATTCAACACATCGTATGTCTCTCTTATACGCAGTTGCTTCAGAGATTTTTAAGAGCAGTTGTTTCCGTGTGCATGTGCCCTCTCCCTTCCCAAATTCCACAGGCGCAGGTGGCACAGTGGCTCAGCTGGCATTCAACCTGAGCATTTCTGATAAGGTGCAACCCAGTGAGGAGGAACAGCCCTCTCTTCCAGCTATGGTCTTCAGGCAACAAATCCCACTGCAAACCACTTGGTTTCCTCTGATTTCCACTTCCATGGGCCATCACCAAGATTGAAAATAGAAAAACTGAATGCATGATGGGAAACTACTGCTCTTGTGCAATGTCTGTGTTCCTTCAGAAGACTGCTTCCTCTAAGAAGTCCTCCAGTCAAAGACTCAGACCAAAGACTTTTGAATAACATTTCTTCTGACCTAGAATCCACATTTTTGGTGGTTTCAGCCATTATGACAGCCACTGCCCTCCAGTAGCTTTCCTGAGCAGCCCCATCACTGACTGACTTGGCACTCCAAATGGCCATGAAATTTCACCATTTTACATTTTGACCTCCATTCTTGGCAATGATAGTAATTGGTGTTCAGAAGCAGAAAATTTCATTTTGGCAGCAACCCAAGGACAGTTCATGAGAAGTCAGCCGAGCTTGGGGCTCAATGCTATCGCCACTTACCAGCATTTAGTGAGTCTGAGCAGACTGTTTGCCCTGGGTCACAAAAGCATCAATCCTTTCACACAGTCGAGAATGCTCCTGCACTTTCTCCTGAATGACTTGGTCAACTCTTGCTAACAATTATGACGTATTGTTATAATTACTCATAACTATGCTAATATCTGCTGTTTCACAGATACTTAAGACAACATCTGTACCCTATATAGTTGATAGGATCCCCCAGTAAGAAAATCTTCCTCAAAGGAAAATCATGGCACAGCAATGATAAGAACAAGAAACAGAACAGTATGAGTTGTACAGTCCTACAGCTGTGCATTGCTGTGGCTAATACACACATGTACAAAGGATTTCAGAATTAAAAAAAAAAAAAAAAAAAAGAACATACCAGACTCATGACAAGCAGAAGAAGGTTTCCTTGCCTCATGAAAGGAAGAGGTTTCAATGAGAAGTTAAGGAATTATTTCGTAATGTCTCATACGCTTTAGAGTACAGTAAATTGTGTTTCTAGAAACAGTTGTTCATATACCTCTGCTGTAGCTGAAATAGAAAGCTTTTCAATTCAGATTTAGAGCTATAAAAACAGTAAAAATCATCTAGATCATCTGGACTATCCTCTGCCAACTGAGAACTGCTCCCCAAGTTTGTTAATGATTTGTGTGTTGCATTACTCTGTGAGTCAAGCAGTGGGGCCTCTTGTATCGCCGTGGGGAGACCCTTCCACAGCTCGGTAAGACTAGTCAGCTAGGAATTCTTGTTCTTAATATTGTTTTACGTAATGATGAGATCAATAGGGAGGATATCTGGCTTTCCCTCATAAAAGCTGTTGTTGGGTTCCCTGCTGCATTTCAGCTTTAATTTACGTTCTCTAATCTGCTTTACATTGAACAGCACTGTGCTTGCCTTAAAAAAAAAAAAAATAAAAGAAATCTCATGTTAGCCCTGTACACCCAACACAGAATAAATGAAATAGATGAACGCTCAAATACCTGACCTGCTTGTTCAGGCTTTGTGAAGGCTTTGCCAAACTTATGGTTCAGATGTAAATCAAACATCTGAAAGAGGCATTCTGTTGCCTCATCACCTACAATGGTTTGTTCCAGATTTTCTTCGTAAACACTAAACCTCAGGAATATTAATATTCTTTGCAAGAGACAGTCCCTTGAAACAATATGACAAGTACATTTTTTATAGATATGCCAAGATGTGATGATATAGTGGCAGTGGGATTTTTATTTTTTATTTTTTAAATAAATCAAGAGTGAAATGTCTGCGATTGAGATAGGCCCAGAACATGGGCTCAGGAAAGCCCCAACAGCTGTGATCACAGAGGGAGAGGCAGGGTGACTCTGAACCCACATCTGGATTCAATGCTGGGCCGGCTCGTCTCTCTGGAATGATGTGAACCAAACGCATCAGGCCAAAACCTTTCCGGGGAGGCAGGGACAGGGAGCTTAAAGGCTAATAAACAGATCTGCTTTTGGCAGACTTGGCGCTTCCTAAAAGACCCGGACTGGTGACGGCATCCACAAAACAGAGAGAAAATTTATAGCCCCGTACTCGAGAAGAATATTGGATAAGTTATTTAATACACGCCTGATGATGACTGGCAGCAAACACACAGGTTTCCAGCACAGAGGACCCCGGGGCACCCTACGACTTCAGCCCCCTTTTCCCCAGGGAGACCGACAAGCCCCCGGCCCCACGCACCCACCCCGCAGCCCCGGCCGCTGCCTCCTGAACCCGCAGAGCACACTGACATCTAGTGGGTGTTTCAGGAAGTACCGGGCCGTCTTCCCTGCTTGCTACGACCCCAGAAGTGCAAAGAAGTGCCTCCTCACAGGCCACTCGTTTTCAACCACCAGTTGTCCAGAAGGGGGTCTTGAAGTCTGCCCCTAGACACTCGGCAGTGCCTCGCTGCCTGACAGCGGAGCATCCATCGCCATCTTCACATCGTTGTGAGGCCAGATGAAATTCTCATTGAGCTTCCCCTCCTCACCCGTTGACCTTTCAAGCCTCCGTAAGCAAAAATTGCCAGGTATTCCATATGCAAAGGGAAAGTGCAGTTCTCATTTTGTAGAGGAGACAAAATGGTAGCTGACGAGGGAAGTGCTACCCCTGTCTACAAGCAACCACAGCTCCTGGGAGCTTTCCACCTCTTCCGGGGCTGAGAGCTGTTGTGTTCACCAGGGTCTGATCCTACAACACAGGCCATTTTGCCTTCTCCCACTAAAAGTATATATTTAATAAAATTAGGTGTTAGAAGAAAAGAAAACCTGTATTCCTCAAGGACCTTCATCACTATACCCGTAGTGTTTTTTAAGCACAGATGTGGGATTGACCTCCACCACAGTTTTCAGCAGAAGCAGCTCCCCAGCAAGGAGGATTCCCCTATACTACCAAATTATTTTGCAGCTTTTCATCTCCTCCCACCCCATCCCTATCACATCCAGCTTGCAAAACACCAAGACAGATGGAGAAGAATATTTAGACTTGCCCAGGGTATACTGTTTCTGAAAGAGCTCTGGCATTAACAGCAGGAAAGATGCTTCTCTTCCTTGTCCCAGCTATACTCTGGACATAGATCCATAGGTGCAGCTGACAAGTCTCTTATGGGGTCTAAGAGGGAAAAGATATCTCCAGAGGCTGAAGCCAACTCAGCATACCTTCCTGCAAAGGGAAGTGGCTTCCCGTAGGAGAATGTAGCAAGAGAAAGGTACAAGGAAAAAATAGAGGCAAAATGCTTTCACTTCCAGACTCTTAATATGACTTTACTCCTCAGTTTCGCTACTTCCCTCCAAGTTTATATGAAAAAAAAGCAAACAAACAAATCAATTAATGAAAAACAAACAAACAAACAAACAAAAAAACAACTCTGGGGTTGGATTTGAGGGGGAGTGAGATAGGAAAACCAGTTACCCACCCTGACACTGAATGCCAAGCTCTCGCACTGTAAAGCATACTGCTGTACAAAAAAAAAAAGGGAGTTAATGCAGTGTATTACACTGAAGGGATCCCATATTAGCCAGGCTTGGCCAGCTGCACTGCTGTTTCCATCTCTGTGACCACCACCAAAACTTGCAGGCTCCTTGTCTCTAGGAGACTGTAAATAGTCGGCTGGACTCAACGCTCCCATCCCAGCACCGCGTTCTCCACCGAGCAGTGAGGCACGCTCTGTTTTCTGACACCTCTCCTCCCATGACAGATTTAGGCAGCTTGGGTCATGTACTACCAGCTGGTTACTGACATGAGACTCCTCCTAGGCAAAAGATCTGTCTACAGCATTTACATGTGGGAAGATGTGTTTCTAATTCCTCCTTTCAAGGTCTTCTTGAACACTACCCTCTGCTAGTTGTTGGGTTTGTCCTCTGCAGCGTCTCCCAGCAATCCACGTCAGGCAATATGAAAGTGAAATGAAAGAGCACTGTAAGAAGCCACCCGACCGGCAGCAGATCAGCTTGTCACTTAGCATAGAGCAGGACAGCCCTGCTGGGCGAGCAGCGTGTCACTCGCTGCGCCTGGCTTTGTGGAGGGGCTATGCCACTTCCCCGCGCTACTCAGTACGTGTCAGCTCTAATCAAGTGTGTGATGGTATTACCCTTTAGCACTTGTAGCCCACCAGGGATTATCACCATGAGCTTCTGCACTGAGGTTTCTGAAGAGTGCAGGGGCAAGTTGCCGGGATGTCAGAGAGCCGTACAGAGAGCGTAAGTCACTGCGGTGGGAAACAGGCACTTCTTGTCTTTCCTATTGAAACGTGTGTATGAGAGAGAGAATGGGTAACAAAGCCTGCTTGTTGTGCTTTCCTAAGCAAGACATACAAAACCTATTATTTATAGAATGAAATATATAAGCTTAACCTATGTATCTGTCAGTTCTTTGTTTTGTTTTTTTATCAGTCAGGAATTTAAAAAAAATCTGCTTCCTACACCAGCTGAGTTTATACAAGTAATATGTTTATTTAGTGATGTTCCAAATGAAGATTGCTCCCCTTTCCAAGCTATTAATAAATGGAAACAAAGTTTGGGCAACATCGTGTTTTTAGAAGGTATGAGATTTCAGGGAAGAAGGGAGAGGGATTTTAGGACATTTTATTTACACTTAAGGAAAGCAGGTTCTATTCCAGCTTGCTCTGAACACACAGAGGCTGTTTTAACTGTTTGCTGTTGTTCCTGTTGTTTGTAACCAAATACCACCAGCAGATGAAATCTTTTGATACCTTACTGTTGCTTCTAGACAGCTTATCCTCCCTGACTGCAGAAGTCAACATCAAAAGTTTATGCAGAAGTTTAGGTCCAGCTGTGAAAGGCTCAGATTTTTTTAAAGGAAAAAAGAGAGAGAGAGAGAGAGAGAGAGAGAGAGAGACGGAAAGAAAGAAAGAAAGAAAGAAAGAAAGAAAGAAAGAAAGAAAGAAAGAAAGAAAGAAAGAAAGAAAGAAAGAAAAAGAAGGAAAGAAGGAAAGAAGGAAGGAAGGAAGGAAGGAAGGAAGGAAAGAAGGAAGGAAGGAAGGAAGGAAGGAAGGAAGGAAGGAAGGAAGGAAGGAAGGAAGGAAGGAAAGAAAGAGAAAGAAAAAGAAAGAAAGAAAGAGAAAGAAAAGAAAGAAAAGAAAGAAAGAAAGAAAGAAAGAAAGAAAGAAAGAAAGAAAGAAAGAAAGAAAGAAAGAAAAGAAAGAAAGAAAAGAAAGAAAGAAAGAAAAGAAAGAAAGAAAGAAAAGAAAGAAAGAAAAGAAAGAAAGAACGAAAGGAAGGAAGGAAGGAAGGAAGGAAGGAAGGAAGGAAGGAAGGAAGGAAGGAAGGAAGGAAGGAAGACACTGTCCCCTACATCAAAATGAAAATCAGGATACAGATGCACAGAAGTGCAACATTTCATTTTGCAGCAGTTGTCACATAATATTTACATTTTTTATTTATGAACCACCGTTTTTGGAGCACATGTTCTTGTTCACTTCATATCATATGTTGCCAAATGTCCATGGAGCCTCCTCAGGTTTTGGATGTGTGCAGGCAGTTCTAGCTAGCAAAAGCTATTTGAAAGGAGCCAGAAAAGTGGTTCACACACTCCTGAATATATATATTGAACATTTCTTTGCCAAACACTAGCCTAAATAGAGCCATGTTGTAATAAAACCCAAGAACTTATTAATTCTCAGAGTGCAGAAGCAGGTGCTGTAAGTCTGCTACTTCTGCAGCTTTGGTTTGTACTTGTCTTGTGATAGATTTTCCTACTCTTTTTTAACTCTTAGGGCAAAACTTTTCCAATACAGAGTGATGAAGTGAGCTGTAATTAGCAAGGGAACTCAAGAAGTGAGGATATTAAATTCACACCCCCAAGCCACCAAAAAAATGCCTACCTCTCCACAGTTAGTACATAAGCCAGTGAAGGGGAGCAGGGACATCCACCTGATTAAGATCCAGTGGCCTACATTTTTGCTTAAGAGAAGTGCTGGTGCAGTAACCTGAACCTCATCCTATTTTCCCAGCTCTCTGCCAGTGCAGTCTGCTCAGTCTAACATCTTGGTGGTGCACATTGCTCAGCTCCCTGCCTGCATCTCTGCAGTGATGCAGCTCAGAGTGGTGGTAGCACAACAAGAGGTGCACAAGCTCTTCTCTGTGAGGAGAAGTTTCCATTTTTCCTGTCCAGAAGAAAATCCATGCACAGGTGTGGGGTGCTTGTTTGTGAGAGAGTGCTAGAGAGTTATAATGTGTACTGTATAAAAAGTCAAGCAAAAAGTCTCATATAAGAAGCAAGCAGGATGAGGGAGGATTTAGATACGGGATGAAAATTGTAAAACTGGCTTTTATGATGCTATTTTGTTTCCATGGGAGGGAGAGACTACTCTAATGATTTTGTATCAGAGGCAAACGAAATATAAGTAAGTAAGCCTTACTACATTTATTTTTCGAAAAATAGCTGAACTTTCTTCACAACAAAAGTCCTCAATCCTTAAAGAAAGTCAGTACGCAAAGGCATCTCAGTTTCTGACTCATATACATAATTATTTCATTGAAATAGCATATGTCATCAATAAGGCTGCTTTTGCCTACTACAATATTGGTCTGTTAGACTATTTTTTAGTATAAAGATATGACCTGCATGTTACTTCTCCCATAACAGCAATGCAGAGCAATGCAGAGACCATGTTTGAAATCAGCCAATTTCAAACAGATCTGAGAGACCAGAAGCTTCTGAGACATTAGGTTGCTACGTATGTTATGAAAACAAGCAGCTAGGCAGAGAAAAACTCTCCCTGTGAGCACTTTCAATGCAAGAAAGGCAGCAGCAACACCGCATTTATTAAACAGCACAGAGATACCACAGGGATGCTCTCACCTCCACAGGAAACAAGTCTTTTGGGCCCACTTCTTAAGAAAATATAGGTAATCTCTGCTCACCTGTTACATGGCAGGTGCCCTCTGTACTGTGAGGACTGGGACCATCCTGGGAGACAGGGGGTCCCGAGATGTGCAGAAACCCACCTTCATAGCAGGCCACCTGGAGCCACACAAGAAAGGCAAAGGGAGATTGGAGCTGAACAGGGGTGCAAATGTATACACCAGTCACTCAAAAGGCCCTCAGCATCCCAAGAAACAGAACTACCACATAGTACTACTCACAAAACAAACAAACAAGCAAAATAAACAAAACAACAACAACAAAACACTAAATCTGTTTCAGGTTCTTCTGGGAAGAACAAAAAGCAAACCTTGCCCAGCATAAAAGGACCTGAGAACCAAACCCATACTCACATAAGCTTTCCCTCCAGCTACAAAGCAGCTTGGTTACGCTCAGTTAAGGAAGGCACAGCTGGCAGACTGGGGAACTTCTGCACTCCCAGTTTAAGCAAGTCCTCACAAGGATAAGTGAATAAAATGGTATAATTTTTCACACCGCGCTATACTCT
The DNA here is from genome assembly GCF_964211835.1 of Anser anser. Lineage (NCBI taxonomy): Eukaryota > Metazoa > Chordata > Aves > Anseriformes > Anatidae > Anser > Anser anser. The sequence continues at coordinate 114,367,267 of NC_139720.1, read as the reverse complement.
CCCTCTGCTAGCCCTCCCTCCCCCAGTTTTAGACAGATGAGTCTCACCCAGCTTCTCACCACTCTCTTTGCATTTAGATTCCTAATTAGGCAGAGCTGGGGCTCTCCTCTCCAGTGGAACAACCCAAGCAAGTTCAGCACTGCTCTTTCCCTGCTTGTAGCCTGGACTCTAACCCTTCCAAGGGTGTAAGGTCTGTAACAAAGTTTGCAATGTTTTAACTGCATTTCTGGTGCCCCTTGTATTGCATCTAATCCTCCTGTAATTTTTAACTATTGAAATTCTTGGTGTGGGAGAAAAATACCTGCTGCAAATCTTGATGTTTTCTGTTTGGTAACAAATTTTTAACATTGCATTAAATTTTGAAGAAAAGGAACATTTGTTCTTCAGCATACTTATTCATGCACATGAATAAAATCAATGTATTGATATGAAGGGCATGTGGCTAATGTTATTCACAAACACAATGAAAATGGAAGTGTTCAGTTGGCTATCATTACATAAAGGATAAAGGGTCCAAGAGGAAAAAGACTTGAACCACTCATATCCTGCACAGAAGTCTTTTATTCTTTTTGCTGTTGGCCTCAAAAAAAAAAAAGTAAGGGGAAATAAAACAAAAACCACTATTTCTGTTCATCCCACAAAATATAACACACCACGAGCTTGGGTGAAATCTATTATTCCCAACCCCTCCTTTTGCAGGCACTAGGTGTTGCCATAAATCCCTGTGTCTGACTGATGGGGTAAAGACAGCTTTTCAACCTTCATTTCATGTTGCCTGACTTTTACAGCTTTAAAAATTATGTCAATATTGCCTTTGCAGTATAATATTTTTGTAGTTCTCCTCGGGTCTATTCTAAGTTTGCTTAAAGATAAAGGAGCCGATAATTAATTTGCGCAAAAGAAAAGGCAGATCCCTAAATCCTTTCCTGTTGGAAAGCAAACTGAAGTGTGTGCTTAGTAGTGGTGGTAGTTAAGGGGTTTCTCATGTTCCTCCTTTTCCCATGAGGAAGAAGGTGATTTGTAAAAGTCCTTATTATATAGGAGGATCCACTTACTGTGTTTGAGGACATGAATTCAATCCCAGGCTATGAGTTTTAGCATTCTTGTAAAGATACCCTTATTAGCACTGCTTATGAGCTGCTAGAATAAGGTGTTTATGAAGCAAAGCCTAGAAGCCTCCATTTCAATTGCTCAACATCAAACATCACATTTCTAATAGTCACATTTAACCCAGAATTATGGAACATTATCCTTTAGCTATCCATTAAGCCAGCCAGAGAGGTAGGCATCCTAGCAAACTGGCCACTACCCTTTCCTATGGCTTGTTTTGGATGCAATACAAATGCCAGGCATTGAGAAGCAGAGCTTTCCAAAATTGTTCTGAACAAGAAAATTAGATGCTGAAGGCAACACTACCTTTTCCACTGCCTTCAGAAAAAGCTGCTGCTGGAGCCTCACTTAAGACAAACAACTCCTACTGCCTACTACTGGCCTGTGTCCATCAGACTCCAGTTCCTGCTACAGTCCTTAAAGATGCACAATGGCATGATATGGCTACTGCAGCCTTAAGCTCAACTTTTTTTTTTTTTTTTATGAGGCTATGAGGCATTTCTTACAACTGTGATAATCTCTCCTGGTTATTGCAATCAAGGTGATGTTCTTTATGAAGTGACACGATTCCCACCTTTTTCCACCAGGTGAGATTCTGAGATTCATCCTCATTGAGTGAGTAGCATTTATAGGAGAGAATTAACTATATGCTGCTGTTTCACTTAATTTTGTAAGTTCTTTTTGCTGCACCAGCTCTGTACAGTGTTCAAAGAAAAACTCTTCAGTTGTCAGTTTTGTGATGTAGTTGTTCTTTGGGGAAGCTCTTTTAAAAAGCAAGAAGACGTACTCTGCCTCAGTGTCTGTGTGAGAACTTGGGCACATCTACACAGACCTAACTGCTGGTATTTGGGCTGAACTTCCTACAGCAGAATTGTCCAATCTATTTAATATCTGTTCATAAACTAAAGCTTACAGCTTATACGAAACAAGCTGTAGGAAGTTAAAAATAAAAATAAAAAAAATAAATTGCTTAAATCCAAAGCACTTACTGGAAGATTCTTGAAATATTTTTTTGCACACATTACTGAGAAAGGTACTGTGTACAATCAGAAGACATTAGTTAAACACCAGGAAAAATATGCTGTGTTTGATATTTTCTACCACACTAGCTTTATTTAAGGGAGATCAGCATTTGTTACTTTTTTCTTGACACTTTTGGGGATGGTAAAATCTTATTTTTTGAGTTCATAGAAGTGACTAATCAAAACACCTTTCTGAGGGGACCTTGGAAACATTTCCTATTAATTTTGAAGTCTGTCATCAATTGAATTTATCTCGCTTGAGCCATGGCAACAGTGATACTTGGGGCTCCATTGGTTTTCAAGATGCTTCAAATTTAGCATGCTATATGATGAAAAGACCCCTAGGGAGAGACAAAAAGAGATGTGACATAGTGAACAATTACAAAAAGGAAGAGCGGAGATGCCTATCTTTGCAGGCCAAATGCATTTCACACATCTTGAGCTTTTGCATTGCATTGCTGTGCATCCTCTTCCCTGACTCTCTGCTTCAGGAACATCAGACAGGCCTCCACCCTTGTGAAAAGGGCTCTGTATGTCTGTCACATTTCCTTTTCACTCCCATACAGCAGCTTTCATTATTCCTTATCCCAGCGACTCTCTCTCTATTTGCTTTGTGTCTCAGTTCTACAATCCCCACCTACAAGGAGTTTTATTTTCTCTTCATCAATTCTTCTATCAGGAGCTGAGTGCCTATGTGTATTCACTCACAACTTCTGCAGTCTATTTTCCAGAAAAATGAAAGAAGAAAGAAGAAGTTCAAATTTAAGAATAGAATTTGTTGTGTGTATGGGAGTTTTTATGCAGTATTTGCTGCTTAAATATACAGTGAGACATGCACTGTGAATATTTCTGTTTAATTTTGTGGTATGGACTATTATGGAGAGGATGTAGCTCTTAGAGTACTAAACTGTTTTGGAAAAAGTTACCCTCTGTTTTCTGGGATACTTCCACACGCAAAGGACTTTTTTTTTTTTTTTTCTCAGCATGAAGCAAAGAAGCCAAATAAACTAGTGAACCCTCCTAAATAGGACTGTGAGTCAGCTCCAGGGAGAATCTAATCAACAACCTGTCACCTTGCCTTAACTTTAGGAGGGTGGGGAAGGCGTCACTTACTGTAGCTCTTCTCAGTGAAATTGCCTATCACCTGGCTTCTGCTGCCAAGTATATCATGGGGCGATAGGATTCTTGGTTCTTGCGTTTTAATCAAACCACATCCCTTTTTGAAGCTGGACTCAGCAATTGGCTCAGCCTTTCCCATGCATATAAGATCTGTGTACTTTAGACTCTTGGACTCCTCACACGTATAAAATTTTCAGAAATGCACAGGAGATGTAGGAGCTCAAGCCACAGCTATGTAAAAAGATAAAGGCTGCTAAATGTCTTTTGGTGCTTCAGAAAATGTTAACTGCTGTCCCTACTGATCATGGTGAGAAGAAGAAGGAAGAAAGATGGACTGTGAGGCATGCCTGTGCCATTTCAAGATTTTACAGCTGAAAGACAAGATCTCTGAAGCCAGTTGTTTAACTGGACTGGGAGCCCAGAGGGAGTGCAGAGCACTGGTGTGAAGTGCTTTCTTTGGCATGTCTGGCTCAGGAGACAAGTCTTACGAACCAGCTACAGGTTCTGAGTGCCTTTTTGTGGTTAACTCCAGCTCGAGAATGTATTGCTTGCAATAGTCTAACTTGAAGGTGATGAAAGCATAGTTTGCTCAGCCAAGTTCCACATCCAAATCTAAGGGGCACAATTTCCTGGCTAGTTTCAGAAGAAATTAGGTGTTCTTGTTGTTATTTTGGTTTCCTGAAACAGAAAGAACAATGGGAACCTTAGGACCACATCCATCTTAGCCACAGGAGGGCCAGTCCTTCCAGCAGAGATGAGACCACAGCTCCAACAACCCTCTTGGTCTCTCCCAGTCAAGTGTTTTCCCCAAGTTATTCCCCAGAAGAGATTTTCTTATATCTGGTTTTCAACTTTCTTCAGACTACAAACACCTAGAAAAAGTCTTGCTAGGATGTGGAAGAGAGGGGGGACTAAGGCTGCTGGGACATTGGTGGTCCATAACTCATGGTGGTACGGTTCTCCCAGCTCATGGTTTGACACAGCCAACAAAACAGGAGGAGAGCACTGAGGCTCTGCAGAATTTCACAGCTAAAGGTCCTTGTGAGACAAGATCAAGAGGCTCAGGAACTCCTTTGAGTCCCTTTATTGCAAGACCTCTGGGATGGTTTATATGGTCAGCAGCTCAGGTCAGATTGCCCCATAGTGGAAAGGGCATCTGTTCCTCTGGGTTGTGTCACTCCCGTCGGCCAGCTTCCTTCTGGTACCAATGTAGACTTCCCACTTGTGGCTAAGGTCCTACCAGCTCTGATATAGGCTGCATGTCACGATTCCTTGGTAATACATCACATTTAAGCAGCTTTTCACATTGCTGATTGCGAATTGCTGTTGGCAGTTTTTCTCCAAAATGAGCCTTATATGGCTTTTGACACTTATGGGAACAGTCATGACTCAGACAGCTAAGAGCTGCTGCAAGGCAGTACTAATGGATTTGAAATCTGGCCTGTTTCTAGCGCCATTCCCATTGCGCACAGGGTTCAGGGTACTTTGTAAGGCCTTTTGCTCAGACCGTACTAAATATGGACTATCTCATCATCAACACGCTGACGATCAACAGCTGAGTGCTTGTGCTGGCAGAGGGAGATTCAAACCACATCCTTTGCTGGGTTCAGAAGACCTGCTGCGTTGAAAATACAGATGATGTAGAGTAAATGCAAATGAGCAGGGTAATTAGTACATAGCTGTGTTGTGCGTATTAGAAGAGAATGAAATTTGAAGGTGTTAGTTCAAGTATTATTGACTTGGTTATTTTTGATTCTGAGCTCTTGGTGGAAAGACATATTAAAGATGTCACAAGAGTAGTTTTGTTTTCCTTTTATATATATATATATATCTGTAAAATTTGTATATGCTGTATGCACCCTTATTGACTTTGCAGTCATCCCAGTCATCCTGTAAGAGCAATGCATGCTGTCTTGGCCACATTTTTCTGTTACTGCAATTCTTTTTCGGTAGGCTTTCCACATAGTGAAAGATGCAGCTATGAGTTCTCAAAATGCACTGGGCAGCCTCTCTCACAGTACAAAGACTTGCTGTCACCTAACTTTGCTGATGTTTGAGACCACATCACGGGAACCTGTCCTGCAGATTTATTGGTAGGGTGTGTCTAAGGAGATCTGGGATTAAATACATGTTCCCAGAAGGGATCTAAGCTCAGTCTGGAGAAATTGTCTCAGAAGGAAATGGGAAATGTGGGAATCTGCTACACACACTGTTTCTAAACCTTTGTGTGGCCAAACATTTCTGTACCTCAGTTTATCCTTTTACTTAGAAAGGGTCATACTACGTACCTTTTGCAAATCTCTTTGAGATCAAGAACTGGCTGTAGGCATGTAGCAAGTAAATATTATTGTGTTGTCTGAGGTGAAGACAAAAGGATCCCCCTACAGAAAATATGCATCAGTTCTTGTTGGCCTGGAGGAGCAGATCCATACCCTGTAGCTCACTCACCCTGTGTGCCCAGCCTGACTTACACAGGCTCTACCTTTTTACCATGGGGCAGAGAGCCCCCCAGACATGTCAGGTATCATACATTTAGTATGCTACTTTCCACATGGCAGCTATTGAAACCTATTTCTACTCATTTGACAATATCATTTTAAAATGAAGAACATTAAAGATTTTATATTCCAAAACAAACAATGGTAAAAGCTTTTGCTGACCTATTGCCACTTGCCTGAGGACTTGGAAGCAAGCTACAAATTGCATGTCACTCAGCAAGCGATTATAAATTCAATATGCTCCTCCTTTCCAAATCAAGATGTTGATACATGTTCAGTGCTCTGACAGAGCCCGCTTGCTGCACCTGAGAAGGAAAAGGCCCAACAAGGTATGACCAGCATGGTGGGGGACCACTCTCACTTGCAGGCTTGTGGGACCAGGGGGCTTCCTGGAGTTTTGCAATTGCTCCTACCTGTGCAGAGAGGGAAAGAGAATGGTCTCTTCTTGAGGACCAGGAACCCACAAAGTGCCAAGTGCCCTGTGGTCCCATCAACCTCAGCAGGTGGTCAACAGCTTAGGAGTGATGGTGCCTGTTAGGCAGTGAGCCTGAGCCTTGCTTCCAGTTTAGCTGGAAAAAAATGGCACCATGCTGTTGATCTATTGTGATTTACAGTGGTAGAGGGTATAACACTTTCTCTATTGGACTCTCTTTGGGTTTGTGACAGATATCTGTGTCCTGAAGACATCCAGGGGCAAGAAGTTTGTTTTACCCTCTCACAGATGTGCCTCTCTCTACAGATCCTCTCTGAGAATGAGCTCCATGGTAATGAAAACCCACTCAAGTAAAGTCCTCCTTGGGTTTTGCTTTTAGCATATTTTTGGTGTTTTTTTGTTTTGTTTTGTTTTGTCATTTTTTTTCCTAAAGTGATTTCTGCATCTGGTACTCCCAGGGCCAAAATGGATTGTTCTATGAATGAAATAGAGCAATATAGTAACAGAGCTCTGAAATACAGATTATTTTTGTGGTGTGTCCAGAAGCAAGCCTTACAACCATAATTAATGTCAGATCATTTTTTTCATTTTATTGATTTAATTTTTTCCCAGTATCACTGGTTGTCAATAAGGACTTCTTTTTTTTTTTTTTTTTTCCTCCAGACTATTGGGTGTAAGAGAAAATAACTTGCAGTTTAGTAGAACAGTAATAATTCAATGGTGATATATACAGATGTGCCCAGTGAGGTTTCGGTGGAAGTACCACAATTCCAGAAGTCTGAATTTGTCATTTACCTTTTGTTTCAGAAGCTGCAGTATCCAGTCTAAGAATACATAGTTTTTACAAACAGTATGTAATAGAAATAGCATACGTCTTTTTTAAAACAATGTTTGGTAATAAACCCAGACCTCCAGTATTTTAAAGATGTATGTATAGCCCTGGTGCCAGCTACTCAAAAATCACTTAGAGACCAGCAACACAGGATCAGATTCTGCTGCTGTTCTACAGCATGAGTTGTATTTTGCTTTCACTCAAGTCTTTTGAGGCTAATTTGCCATCAGATAAAACTCAGTATGAGAAAGAGCAGCAGAGCTGGACCCCGAGTCACTTGGTACTTAGCAAAAATTGAAAAATACCAGAGGCACCTGAAATTTTCACTGAAGACTGGTGGTCACCAGCAAATATTTATTATTACAGTGGTAACAGCAAGTCTTGGCTTCACTGGCCTTTTACTACTTTGAGTAAACAGTTACTTGCCAGATTATTATTATCTTGGCACTTGATGCAAAAAACTGTAGTTTCCATGTTTCTTAAAGCTGAGTATACATTTATTGAATGAAAGCATTTATTAAACATACGGGGACAGATTCTCAACAGGCATTAAATAACTTGCCTCCACTTGCCAAGAAGTCTTGCTTGTTATGTTTTATTATGCTGAGAACTGCAGGTTGCATGGGTGGAAAATAGTAGAAAATGGAAATAGGTGGAAATGTGGCTTTACTATGAAGAATCAAGCCATTTTATATCTTCTGGTATCATGTAGATCTGAACTGTGTGGATTTGGATTGCCCTCACAGTTGCATTTATGTTACAAAATCATGAGTGGCATGGAGAAGTTAAATAGGGAATAACTGTTCTAATACAGGAAGAAAGGGACATTCAACAAAACAAGGATATAGCAGGTTTAAAACTAAAAAATAAAAAATAATAAAAGAATATTCTTTATCCTCTGCCACGGGACAGTAAATATTAAACCTCTGCACACATTGAAAAAGTAATTGGATGAAACAGTGAAAGAAAAAGTCATTAAGGTGAAACACTAAGATAATATTTCAGGGTCAAGAGGTCTGTGATCATCAGCTTGTTGGAGACAGGGAGAGTATTCTGGAAAATAAATGTTACATGCTTTTCCTGTTTTTACTCTCCTTCCTAAACCTCAGCTATTTGCACTTTGGGGATAGTCTACAGGATTGGATGAATCTTTGATCTAACATGATGCAATTTTTTCTATATTGATATGTAAAATACATTTTGTGAGTCAAAGAATGAGAAAAACTTGCACAAACGGGCATCTGTATATTGAGATACACACTTAAGCTGTAACCTGGATTTAAACCATAGCCAAATTCTCCCAAATTAGAATGGTTCAGTCATAGGATTTGGTGTGATCTTGTCACTGGACATGTTGATGGCACACAGAATTACTAGGTGAAGGGATACCTTGATTTCAAAATCCAGGTTGGTTAAAATTAAGTAGTGTTTTTACAGTTTTCTAAGTTTGCTAAAACTTTGTCCATCTCACAGATATCTCTTTTGATCTTTGGGAGAATGAGGCAAATCCTGTAGTCCTCCTCAGTTTTCCTTACCATGGCTCAACTTCCACTGAAGCAAGCCAGACTTTCACCCACATCACTAGGGCTTTCTCCAGCGATGATAAAGACCAGCAGATAGACTATCCTCCTGGCTGAATATAAGGTATTGTAAAGGGGAAAAACTAAGATGGTGCAATGACTCTGTGATAGGTGTTCAGAACCATGAGTTATGTGCACTGCTGGAGTCTGGCATACATTCCTCTGCTCAGGTAGACATCACCAAACAAAAAAAAGGCTGCAAATTAATGTTGCTTAACAGTAACTTGAATTAAAATCATCTGTTAACCCAATTTTTGTCATTCATTTGTTACTCTCTGAGTTGATCACCAGCTGAGTGATCACCCAGTTTATCACCCTTGCAGTCATATCCTCTGAAAGCTTATTGTTGTGAACAGTGACAAGGAAATAATTTCCCAGCATCCAGAACTAAAATCTTGGTCCAGGACTCATTCAAGTGAATGGTACCTTCAATGGGTGCTGAATACAGTACTCAGAGTTTTCTGCCTCCATCCATTTGTCCCATTTGTACAGTGGAAAACAAACAAAACCCAACAAAAACAGGTAGGTAAGTCAGAAAACATCTAGGGACAACTTGTGATGTTAGTCACAGAGAAGCTACCCAGATGTCACCGAGAGGCCTGCAGGCTTTAATTTCCTCCTCTTTTGCAGTAAGCGCTTTGCAAAATGATTTATCAGCCATACAGCACAACACACTGCACTGCTTTATCTATCAGTGTTCAGATGAACTATTGCTACTGGCCAAATCCAGGGGATGATTATTCCACAGCATGCATTAAGCCTCAGCAAAAGGAAGACAGTTTGGTGCATGTGGAAACGGGCTCATATCCGTATCCTCAGAAAGGCTTTAAAGCAGTTCTAGAGAGAGAGAGTTCTCATGGAGAATCTGATACATAACATAAAGAGAGTTTGACCCTGTCACTGTACCTTGAGTCCCGGGACCAAGCAGCTGTTGTGATCTTCACAGGATGCATGATATTCCAGTGATATGTGATAGAACGGAGGACAAATAAAACAGAAAGGGTAGGGATTAGATAGTTTAGGTCCAAAAAGCATTAAAACAGCCCTTGGTAACTCCTGGGAACTATTTATTGATTCCTTCTATGCACTGCACATTCCCATTAAGTGATTTCATTTCCTTATTTTTCCTAATCACATTGCTTGGTTTAGCAGCCTTTTGCTCTCTGAAACCTGGGGGTACATAGATAAGTTCATTTTCTCATGTGGCTATACTTTTTATTACACATGAAAAGTTGATACAGTAAAAGTAACTCCTTGGAGCCGGCAGGTCTGGAGCTTTCATCATCATGAACCACCGCATCAAGGAAGGACCAGCAGGTTAATTGCTGTGTTAGGCTCTGGCAGACTATCGTGTGGCTTTTCCCATCTCTGTAGCGGGCACTAACAAAGACCTTGGAAGACGTGGCTGCCTCTGAAAAGCATATTGGAATTATGCGACATGGGAAATGGTAGTAAGAGACCAGAAATAATAATAGTAAGGCAATATTAATGCCATTGCTGTAATGGTCAAATCCTTCAGTCGTTATGCAAGGATTCGGTTTGCCATTATAATAGCAGTAGTAATAGCAGGGCAACCACATTGTAACAGCCCCAGGCATGTGGCTAGCCAGCCCCAGGGCACCTGGAGCACCACGGCAGGTTTCTCTTCCTCCCTTGGGAGCAGATTCCTGAAGTAAGGCCAGCAGTGAGGGAGAGCAGGGACAGGACAATCCTGGACACCGCCATTCCCCTTGCAGATTTTGCAGTCGGCTTAGGGCAGGGCTCACTCAGCCTGGCTGCTTGGCAGCACTCACCTCTAAGCCAGGAAGAAAAATCCACAGCTACACTGGAACAAGAAAGAAATGAAAACAGAGATCCAGGACATTGGGTATGTTTCTATTGGCTCTGGCTGCTGGGTGCAGTGTATCAGTAGCTGCTAGTTCCCGAAAGGTCCCTCCTTTGCAGATATTTACAGAGGCATCTGCAGCGGGCAACCGGACGGCACCTAAATGAATGAAAAATAAACCCACGAAACCATATTTCCCATTCTTTGGAACATAGTAAAAGTGTCTCCTGTTCCTTTCAGCACCTAAATTCGATACATTCGTCAGCTCATGAAAAGACACTGGCACATGATCCAGGAAGACACGCATTCAAAGGAAACAAACCTGCGCCACCCAGTACTTTCCAAATTAAATAAATACCCCCGTCATTGTGCTTAGTTTTGAAAACCCAGCTACTAGTAGCGTGAATCACTTTCTCCTGTGTGATGCTGAGCCCTTTGGAAGACCTTTGCTTCCACAAGGTTTAGTGCTCCTTGTAGCACAAATGATTTGCCCTTGCTTAAAAAGTAATTGGTTTTCCTTTGCAACTCTCAGTCGTATTCATTTGGTGACGTCCTACAGTAAACACATGTGCTCTAGGTAGAGAGTCACGCGCCATTTAGCGTTAGCAATAAAACAGTTCGTTGCAGATGGGCGTAGGGTGTCCGTTCCTGTCCTGCTGCACAGGGAAGAGGATGACGTGCTCTTGGCAAAGCCTGAACCTGCCGGCACTGCGCCATAGTACTGCCCCTTGGAGCTGGGCTGACGGGCATCGCCCTCCCTTCGCTTACAGCGTTCATGTTCATCCCGTGAGGGGTGTGGAGAGCCAGCACCAGACTTAAGACAACATTTAATCCTGTTTAAGGGGTTTTAAATATTGCTTGTGTCTGCTACTCCCCCTCACAAGGGGCGAATTTTCACCTAAAGAGGCCGGCTAATAGAAGAGCTCCTGACATCTGCTCACCCCCAGAAAAAGAGCCAGCATTGGGCCCAGAAACAAATCTGTAACATGAGTTGCAAAACAGTCTGGACACAAACCCAGAACGACCTGTGATGTGTTTTACATGAGCACAGTTTCTCTTACTTATTACGCTGCTTTATGATTCCACATAGACAGAAAGAATTAATTTCCCATTCACGTCCAGGGACTACACACACTAGCAGCCATTAGACGTAATTCGTCACCTGTTCAAATCCCACATGCATTGATAGGAAAATTAAATTCAATTTCCTTTCAAGTTTAAATATCTCTATAGATATTCCCCAATACAGGAAAGCACTTAAGCTAGTGCTTCACCCTGAGCATGAGAGCGGTTTAAGCGATGTCAAGTGCTTTCCTGGACAGGGCTGTGATCAGTCGCAGACGTACACCTGCACCTGAGCGCGAACACCCAGCAAACGCTGAGAAGTTAAGGCACCAGGGTATTAGAAACACACTTGATTATTGTTGAGGTCCTGTGATTTTGCTCCTGTCTGCAAGATTTTCAGTTAAAAAAAAACAACGCACAAAACCAGGGAAATTAGCTATAGAAAGGCAACATTTCAAAATCACATAGTTCTCTTAGTCTCACGGGGAAAATTTTACACAATCCTAGTTTCAAAATAATGTTAAGGTTGCAAAATTGAGCAACCATAAAAGTCAGGAAATTTAAAAAGTTAGTATGTGTCTTTCAATGTTAGCTCAGCAATAGCAAATATATGTAGTGGGAGAAGTTTATACTTACAATTTCTGTGTTAAATATAAAGTTTAAAGTATTCTTGTTGACCATTAATAAGCAACATAAACTATATCGGGTATTTAATGTCTGTAAAAGGCATCTTAATTATAAGAATCTCCTGGCTTTGGAATTCAGAGGACTTGATTTTGAAATATAAATTGTCACTGCTGGGTTTCTGAGTTATTTTGGCTCTTTTCTCACTTATGGGTGAAAGTCATCACTGGGGAAGAATGGGAATTTCACCTGTGTTATAACACAATTCTCACATCAGAATAGTTTTGTGATGTTTATGAAAGGCCGTGATTTATAAAGTTGGTGAGGACTGGCTTAATTTTGGGGGGTTTTGTGCGCGGTAAGAACTTCTGTGGTAAAGAGACCACAGTGCTTCCCCCTTGCTGGCAAGAGAACTAAACCTCCCAAAACAAATGTTCTCTACCTGAATTAATAATATGGAGCTGTTCCACAAAATGTTTAAAATACAGAATGATCTTTCCAGGCCAGATGTATGACTTTCTCAAATCTACGTGTCGTGGTTTAACTTACCGTGAAAACCTAAATACAGTGTGGTGGTAGTGTTTAGATAAGACAGATGTAGAGTGCAGCGCAGGCTTGGTCTTGCAGAAACGCCGATCCTTATAAATGAGCTGTATTGCGCTGTGGGGTTTTCCTGGCTGACTCTTTCAAAACCCAGGCTAGATTAAATCATCACAGCTGGGGAGAAAATATCAAGAGTTAACCAACTACTTTATGAGAGTTGTAAGAGTGTGAAAGTTTTAAGAAGTTAAATAATTACAGCACTCTCTGAGAGCTACAGCAAAGACAAATGAGTTTGTGGCTGATGGTCTTATTTATTCTGGTCATGTAGTGAAAGACAAATGAAAGTGTCAAAGACATGGGGAGAATTTCACGCAGGGCCACAGATATAGCTATCAGAACAAATACAGGGCAACACACAGCAGTGAAGAGTCCCACGTGTGCTCAGCTCAAAGGGAGGCTGATGCCCTGAGCACAGTGCTCCCACCAATTTGCATGTTGCAGGTGGTGCCACAGGTACGTGCATCCTGAGCACTCTGTTACTTGGCTGCCAGTTCGTTTGTTAATGGGGTTAAGTTGGCCTAGGAATAAAATATGGCTCCTGTGTAGGTACAGAAGTCTGAGGATCTACAGCTTTGTGTAAAACCTCCATGACTGTGTTGCAAATCCAAAGTTAAGGCAAACACTGAAGGGCAAGGAAGATCTCTGTCAGGTCTGATTCCGATGTATCAGGTCTTTAATAGGATGGGCTTGAGCAGCTGCTCTCCATTTACACCAACACAAATGAGCCCAAGCTCACCGAGGTATGCAGGGCATGCCAGCTCACTGCTCCGGCTTTAGCAGTGACATTTACCTTCTTGTGCAGTTCTTACAATGCCCACCACCATAACAGCTCCTAGGCACATTAACCAGGTTAGGACATATCTGGATTTTCTCAGATGGATCTTCAGCACACCCAGATCAGTAGGGAAGAATGGGGAAGGTTGGCCATTGATCTGGGGCTGCCAAATATCTGTCCTGAAGACCACTCACAGCAGCATTGCCCGCCAGCCCACTGGGATCTGCCAAGCGTGGGCAGTGGCACCAAGAGCATGTGTCCCCCCTAGGCAGCCCAGGTGCCACCAGTGCCTCATGCTGGCCATCCATGCGGGCCAGGCCCAGTTTGTGCAGCACAGCCAGGCATATAGAATGCACTGCTCAGGGGCTCAGCCCACATTTCTGCCTGGGAGCCTTCCTAGGCTCCATGGAACCAAAAAAAAAAACACATGGGAACCAAAAATTACAAAAAAAAAATCAACAAAAAAAGGTGAGTGACTTCTGTGGATGGCTGGGATGAAAGCTTACTGGTGCAGAAAGGAGAGGCAAAGGATTGATCCACACACTTTTTTTGCACAGAGGCAAGCAAATGGCACCCCTTTCCCCCTCCCCTCTTCGTTCTGTGGCTGCTGAGTGAAACACAGCAGCCCAGATCTTGTTTCAGGTTTTGCCGGGGTGCGTATTTCCTCCCTTAGATCTTTTGACAAGAGGGCACTGGCCCCTCCACGCGAGCTCATGCCCAGGATGGAGCTCAGAGCCGCAAGCAGTCCCAAGAAGGAGAGGAAAGCTGCAAAGGTGCAGTCACCCAGCAGGCTATGCACTGCAGTGTAAACCCTGCAAATCTAATTTCAGTCTTCAACAAAGCAATGGTTCACATAGTAGGGGAAGTTTCTGGAAGCACCTGTATCAAAGGATAACACAGGCTGGGAACATGATCCCTTTCTGAGGTCAGTTTGAGCAGTGGCTGAAGGAAAACTCTGTCCTGCGGCAAAGACAACCTAAATTGCAATATATCACATGACCTTACAACAAAGATGAAGCTAAATTGGGCTGAAAACTATTTTAAGCATTGTTGAGCAATGTCAATAGCATGAGAGCGGGGGGACAAGGGGAAGAAGGAGAGAGCCTAGGTGGGACACGGGTAACAAAAAAGGTATGATAACTTTCAATAGGTATTTCCAGGGCATACGCATCACCGAGGTAATTTGTTTAGGCTGATTCAAGGAAATATGGCTGGGAGAAGGAGCATGAGAATTTAGCTTGGCACTCAGGATGTATTTCTGAATGGTGAAGTGTACCAGACTGCAGCGCAGCCCGCCACAGGAAATGTTAGAAACTCCAGGGCTTGAGTCATTTAAAATCTGACTGGGCAAAATCACCCAGGACTAACCTGAAGGCAGTGCTCACGCAGGCTGCGCAGGCATTGCAGACGCTGGTCATAAATTATAATAACTCAGATACAATAGGTAGCCAGCCAGCCGCACGCATGCAGACTGGGGGACACAGCTCAAAGCCTCCATCTCCCAAACGCCGTGTTGGTGCCGCCCCATCCCTACTGCTGAGTGGCACCGTGTGGATTTATGCTAGCGGACAACCTGGCCCAAAGGCTCTTGACATCCGGGCTGAAACAGCTCCAAGATCTCTCAGTGCTCCAGGGCAATAAGTGCTCTGTTTTAGCTGTTAGTTATTTGTAATCTGACTGGGCAGCGATTAATTTACCAGCTCACGCTTGCCGACAGGAATCCTCCAGGGCACGGAGCCCCCCGTAAGTTCTGCGTCATTCAGGCTGCAACCCTTTCTGCAGATGTGGTGGCCTTTTAATCTGAGGGCCTGATAAAAGCCCAGCCTACGCACAAAATTTCCCTGCTTCCAGCAGATCATGTTCCAAAAAGGGATATGGTTGTTTCAAATGCCAGGCTACAAGGAGACTTTCTGATGTTGATTTGGCTACATTTATTCTGGAAGGTAAGGGTCCACAAAGACACTGGTAGGCAAACAATTGGAGTTTCAGTTCCCATGCCTCCTTGTTTTGCACATTTTTTTTTTGCATACTGACACTGTGTATAAACACTGTGAATTATCTCACCCCCCCAAAATGCTAACTGTTATCTTGCCTTCTCCTTGTATACTAGCATTCCAATGAAATGCTCCACTGAGTTTAAGGCAGTGTCTTGGTGGTCTTATTGTAATACAACAGTGTTTCAAACACCAATTAATTTACCCTCAGTTGAAATTATTTCCACTTTGCATGTGGAGAAGAAAAGCCCAGACTATCAGAAATGCGACCTAATGTTTAGTGTTCAGCAAGTGGAGCCACATACCTGATTTTCATAGTACTGAGTATTTCATAGCACATTACCTTGTCCCGTCTTCCACTGAATTTCTTAATAGTCAAGCTTGTTGTGTTTGGTACACCCAGAAAATGAAATCTGGCATTTGTGATTTGCCCAATACACCCTCAGAATTTTGTGGAATAACATAGATAAACCCCCAAGACAGCAGCCTTGTTTGTCTCACTTCCCTGAGTAAAATCCATTACTCTAGAACAAGTGAGGCTCTAAAGGAAAAAAAGGCTGCTTTATCATGTACATATACAGTACCTCATAATGTTTGTGTGTTTGCAGATGGATCCAAATTAAGATTAACCAAACAAGTACTAATAACTCCAGAAGAATTTCTTCCAAAGCCACAGTCAACATTTAAGAAAAGAGTCCATTATTTCCAGCATGTTAAGCTTACTCATCTAGCAGCGTCCCATAGGCAAACAAACACCTCCTAGACTCAGTAAACCAATTTCAGTGAAAGGATTGACTTTCTGAAAGAAAATGAAGGTTTATAGTGTATATTTGCTACAATGCTCATTTAAGACATTAATATTATAAATATAAGACAGTACTAAGTAGCCACATTGTATGTGGTGCATTTTATAAATGCACCATTCATCATCTCCTCCTCTATGTTACACTATATGGAGGAACCTCTACCATATTGTGGATGTTTATTATCTTTCAAAACTATTAACCTTGGCTACATTCAGTAAAAAATGAGATCATGTGAGCTGCAAGTGGTCCAAGCACAAGAGCTTTTGTTCATGCGCCAACCATATAATTGTATGCATATATACCTCTGTCTGAAAACATCAATCATTTTCATATAATCACAGTTTAGCTTTCAGATAATATTGTCCTTCAATTCTTTTTTCCACACCACAGTTTTTTTGGGTGGACCTTGAGACCCTGCTATAGATATGACAAATAACTTCAAGTTTCCCAGTTCTTAGAGCTTAGATCTGGCTCCCCATAGAGCAGATTTGAGCACTTCATGGTTTCTCAAACTAAGCATCCAAAAACCAAGCTGCTCAAAATCTCTGGACTCTTTGGAAAGCTTTGATCCAGATGAGCAGTTCTGGGGACTATCCCGGAGACTATTCTTTCATCCCTTAACCTTGTTGTCTGTTCATACCATGCCAATAGCTTCATGTTGTGGTCCTTCTCCCTGAGGCCTGGGATAAGGCTCTGCATGGAGCACTTCAGCAAGGAGACCCATTCCTCTCAGCTGCCTCTATCTTCCCCAAAAAGCAGATGGCAGCCTGAATGGCAACTCATCCCAGCAAAGATCTAAACCACCCCCTGAGCTACCGACCTCACCACTGGCTATCCAGAGGACAGAGATGACAAGAGTCCCGAATCTGGGGGGTAAAATTATGTGGGATCAAATTGTGGACCTGATACTTTTCAAGTTGTGTGGTTTCTACTTTTTCCAGGTCTTTTGACATTTAAGCAAGTTCAAGGTGA
Source organism: Anser anser (assembly GCF_964211835.1). Taxonomy (NCBI): domain Eukaryota; kingdom Metazoa; phylum Chordata; class Aves; order Anseriformes; family Anatidae; genus Anser; species Anser anser. The sequence continues at coordinate 114,350,009 of NC_139720.1, read as the reverse complement.
AAATTAATCTTTTGTTTTGTGCCCCTGAACAAAACCAACGAAACAAACAAAACCCAAAATGTGAAATACTTCTGTAACAGAAAAAAAAAATAATGGAGTCCACTCAAGAATATTTCAAAGCAAGAGCATTTTAAAGACAAGAGCATTTGGTGCAGAGATAATGTATGGCTGGTCTCAGGCAGAAACAAACCACAAAATGAATGGAGGTACCCTTGGCAGCACCTATGGCCAACACAGAGGCCCGAAAAAGCAGCAGGGGCAGATGGCGCTGGTGTTGGTGTGAAGGAGCCCGCCTGTGCAGGAGGAAACAATGAGGCAGCACCAGGCTGGTTAAAACCCAGCAGCTCTGCACGGGGCAAGTCCTGGGGGCTTTGGGGTCTGAAGAGGGGTTCACGCTCCTCACGCACATCTGGCAGCGCCGCAGCTGTGCTGCAGTGATCAACGTCAGACTTTGCCGCTAGGCCTTGCTTCTCAGAGAGGGGTTAGAGTGGGTGTTGGGTCAGGGCTGGTTACAATGCGCCTTTCAAACTTTTATTGATTTCCTAATCTCTTCTTAAGGAAAAAAAGGGGGAAAAATGAAGAATTTTTGCTGCAAGCCCTACAGGCCTTATTTCCCGGAGATCTACTCACCCACGCCCACATACAGGGAGGGATTTCTTCTTAGAGAGTGAAAAGTGCCAGCCAATTTTTTCCCCTAAAACATTTCAGAAGGCGTTAGCAATTAAAGGGCCTGGCGATGGGGAGAAGGCCAAACTCGAAGCATTGGAGCAGGTAACCTTGCCCACCCTCCCAGCTAAAGCACGGCTTGTTCATGCCTTAAGCTCTGATTCAGCTGGCACTTAAACATGTGCCCAACCTTAATAATTCAGGCTGTGTGAGATTAAACAAGCAAGTAAAATGAGTGCATACTTCAGGGCCTGGCTGAACTGAAGTCCCCAACGGGGAGCACGTCAGGCCTGACTCTGCTGGTTGTCTACAAAGGACTCCACTGCATCTTAGCACCTTGCACTTCCCCCACACAGGCTGAGATTGCCAGATTTCCAGAGTTTTTGAGAGAAATGGTGCAGAATTTGAGGGGCTGAAGTGAAAGCACAGGTAAGTAAGGGTACACTGATAAATACCAAAATGACTGAATAAAAATCCATCAGCAGAACATTCTGCAGCCCCAGGGGGGAGAGTCAACACAGCCAAAATCTGCATGCATGAGAAGAAGCAGTTCAAGGGTCTGGCTCGGAAAGAACAGAAACATAAAGGATAAGACTGATATGGGTAGGGAAATAGTAAAATGAGAAACAATGAAAGAGGCAGCAGTAAAACATGCATCTGTCATTTAATCCAGGATAAATACCCAGATTAGTGACATCGGTTTCTGCTGTTTATTTGGAGCTTACTTTGGAGACATGTCTCCCAAAGCTAATGCAGCTGTGATACAGCCCAGTGGAAAGTACAGCCTGGGATTTATCCCAGCTATAGCTGTTCTTGTACAACACAGGCAACAGACAAAACAAAAGTTTATATGGAAAGGCAGTTGTCTTTCCAACCCTTGTGCTCTTAAAGAAGTTGGCATAAACTGGCAGAACAAGGAAATGAAAAGTTTCACAGTTCACCATTTTTCAAAGTATTTTACAAACACTCAGTGCTTAGATGGGCTACCCTAAACATGCATGCTGCCCTGCTCTTGGTCCAATAATGGGCCTTGACATTAGGATCCATCACCCAGCAAAATAGCAGCACTTATCAAACCAGGTCTGCTGCAAGGGTTTAGTTCAGCTGTCTCAAAGGTTCATGCTGGCACAGGCCAAACTGCACCAAGAGGATGAAAAAAAATGATTTATTTGAGATGATGGGATGGGATGGGACAAGAGACCAGCATGTTGCAGGTGTTATTGCTGGAGGGGATGCAAACAGACACCACCATGACTAAAAGGGGCTTCCTCCAAGAGAAAAAGCTTGCGCTTCATATCCTGGGCACCTGAGTGGGAAAGGCAAAAGAAGAAACAAGCCACATCAGTAAGGTACTTGGTTTGAGAAAGCCATTCCTGCCTTTTCTAGCAGTTGTGCACTGGGCAGTAACTCTACTGGCTCCCCTCAGGAAAGCAGCCATTTTACCAACATGCATAGGTTTTGACCCTGTACAGATATTGTCTTTGCTTCCTCACAAAAGCTGGCTCTGGTTCGCTCATTTTTCAAGCACATTAACAAACCCAATCCATGCAGAAAAATGACTTGCTTCTGTCCTTGCATTTAACTAGGCCAGCCCAGGAGAAATATTCAACCAGCCATTCACCTGATCCCTCTGTGGTGGTCATGTTCCTCACCTAACCAGTCAGGAACAAGGCTGTAAGGTGAGACATTTTAACAGGGCCATTGATGTTCTTAGAGATAAAGGCATTCAGTTTCTGCTGGCTTTGCCACTTTCAGGTAGGGAGCGGTGGCAGCTCCGCAGTGGTTTTATTCAACATTATTCAACAGCGGCATTATTCATTCAGTGGCATTATTCAACACCAGGGGCAGCTGGCTAAGGAAGGCACATGGAAAACCTGAACCAAGCAAGTGGGCTAATTAACACCAGTTTCTTAAATTAGAAGGCTCTTAATGGCTAATGTTTAAAAACAACACCCTAATACTATCTAAAAATAGCTGCTGCCAAGCCCCAGGGTATTCTGACCTCCATTAAATTGGAAGTCCATTTCACGTGACTGGCGGTGTAAATCACATTTACCTTTTATATCCTGTTCTCTCTGGGATTAGCTGCAAAGCCTAATGCCTGACCTTGAAAGCCTATTTGCAAACATGCAGGAGTAACCTTTAGCACTCTCCAGAGAGGTGCGCAATATACGGGTATAACCTGTGGACCAAGCAATCGGACAGAGAGCAACCTGGGCTTCCACTTACCTGCAGATATGTGCATGGAAGAAAACCAAGGGAGTGGGGGACAGTCAGACCAGGCAGGAACATGAAAGTTGGTGCTGGGGTTAGGGTTTGGGACTGGGGTGTGGTGGGGGGCACCCCAGCTTCATCTCCAGTTCAGTCACAGATTTCCCATGCGACCTGGGCATGTTCCCATCCTTGTGCCATGCCCCAAGGCCAGGTCTAGCTCTCCCTGATCTAGAAGGAATATTGCCAGGATGATTTCTCTAACATGTGGCATGCTTAGATATAGCGATACGCCTCACAAGAAACAAAGCATAATGTAAAAACAAAACAAAACAAATAAACAAAAAACAGCAGTTTAGTTTTCCTTTTGCTTAATATATGAAACCAAATAATCTGGAAAACAATCATAGTTTGAGGATTTCTAGAGCTCTTAGCCAAGCAAGTGGCAGGAACAGAAACCAAATGTTCAGTACTGATGGAGACAACCACTTGCTTACTTTTGCTGTGCTCCTCTGTGCTGTGCTTGGCCTTAATGTTTGTCCTGTGATATTGCAGTACTCTGTGATAGCTGTTACAAAGAGAGCAATATGAAACACAATCTTCCCTGGCAGAATGCAGACAGATCCTGTGGCCAGCACCTACCTAGAACAAGGATTTCTGAGAGAAACCCTCTGCTTTTTCTCACTATTTGCCAATTGGGCAAATTATTTCAACAACCACAGAAAGCAGCTTATTTTTGTTTAAGCATTAGTTACAGAGCACCTGGAGGGCCAAAAAGTCCTAAAATGAGCCCTGCTCAAGCAAAGCTGGCCTTTGGTTTTGCTCTTCCTTTTTAGTCTGAGGGCCTGGTACTTCTTGGCAGACCCCCCATCTGACACTGCAATGTTCCCCACCCCATGTCTGCGCCTAGAAGACATGCTCCAAACAAAAGAAAAGGAGCGTGTCTAAGCACAAGGCTCTCAGTCTGTGTGGTTGCCCTGCCTAACCCATGCAATCCCCATGCTTTTCAATTTTTTTTACTTTCCTTTGGCACAAGGTCTAAGGTGGATTCTGGGTTGTTCTGGGGAGAGACAGTCCATATTTCTGTTATGCAGAGATCAGTGCATGCCACGGCATTGTCTGGAGACAAAAATCAGCACTGGTGCACACCTCAAGCAATCCTGCCTCATTACTGAGATAAGGTGAATGTAAACCAGCTTTCGCTTTCCTCGATCTACGTTATTTTGTTGTTATAATGGTCTTCATTAGTTTCACCAGATGGTTTTCCTCCCTTTGCCTGCTAAGGCCCAGTCCTGCAAACACTTACGCTTTCTCCCATAAACATGCGTTCAGCACATGCATAGATCTTTGCAGGATTGGAGCCTAAATTTGTTTCTGTTTCAGAATTCCAAGTTGGATTTTGATGCAACAGTTATTTTATATATTAAAATATCAGGTTTCTGCCCACACACATAATGCATGATGTATAACAGACCTTGCAAGGCAGCCATTGGAAAAGACCACTTAATCTGCAATTTATACAGAAGGAAGAGTTCTTGTTCCTTGTTTTCCAGCTAGAATTTATACACGACAAAACTGTGAAGGTGTTGCTCCTCAGAAGCTCCATGATGTACATCTGGCTTCACATGCTGTCATTCAGACCACAGCCTAAAATCATAAGCTGAGACTCCACAGAGGCTAATGAAAATTATTCCCCTTTGAGTTGCTTTATTAAAATGCAACCTCAAGAAATACTGGCAAGTCAGGAAAGTGACTTTAATCCAATACTTGTTATCCTCTTCCACAGGTTTTAAATCACTCTCGTTGCTGCCTAGTTTGAGCAAATATGCCCTTATTGTTTTTGTAGTCCTGCTATGACCTTCTGGGAATGTTTTCATCGTGTAAAGCAAACTGCAGTTCCCTACTTTATAAATCTCATTCATTCCAAGTGTTAACACTAGCTAATTCTCTGCTTTAGAAGGAAATCATGTTTGTTTTTTTGAAGAGTCTGCTGGGAAGAAGAATATTTGAATTTAAAATATTTTTTTCCATTTCATAAATTGTCTTGAGTTTTCTTCCCAGTGGGCAACAGAAGACTGTTTATATAAGTGAAGAGGGAAGCTTACTTTCCCATTACTTCCACAAAAATACGATTAACAGCGATAACTATGCTAATTATTGCACTAACTGCGCTTGGAATGCACCTCACTGGCTGGAGAGGTAATGCATTTGGGTAATAATTAACTCCTTTTTTCCTCAATTACCTTTTATTAGGAGAGCAGAAGGTGTCAAAGTAAAACAGCTGCATATCTTCCAAGAAAAGCCCGTGTTTTCTGAAGGAATTCGAGTGGAGGTGCTTTATTAAGGGAACCAGTCAGGACAAACATTAGCATGGCAAGCACAGCTGTTCAGTTACTTGGCTTCTCTCTAAGCCTGCTCGGTCTAATTGGGACACTAATTGCTACTATTCTGCCACACTGGTGGCGAACGGCGCATGTAGGCACCAATATTATAACAGCTGTGGCGTATATGAAAGGGCTGTGGATGGAGTGCGTCTGGCACAGCACCGGCATCTACCAGTGCCAAGTCCACCGCTCCCAGCTCGCACTGCCTCGTGACCTCCAAGCAGCCCGTGCCATGATGGTGATTTCCTGCGTCCTTTCCGCGCTGGCATGCGTGATTGCCGTCGTCGGAATGAAGTGCACCCGCTGTGCCAAGGGGACTTCTGCCAAAGCCTCCATCGCGGTCTCCGGGGGGATCGTCTTCATCCTGGCTGGTCTCGTTTGCCTGGTACCCGTTTCCTGGACCACTAACGATGTAGTTACAGATTTCTACAACCCCCTGCTTCCTCACGGGATGAAGTACGAGATAGGTCAAGCCCTGTACCTTGGCTTTGTCTCTGCATCTTTGACGATCCTCGGAGGCGCTCTGCTGTGCACGTCGGGCCAGTGCAGCGGGAACGAGGCACCCTACCAGCCGCAGCCCAGAGGCACGAGGAGGACTGCTCCCTCCTGTAGACCACCAACTGTCTACAAGGGAAACCATGCTTCTTCCCTGACATCTGCTTCCCATAGCGGCTACAGATTAAATGACTATGTGTGAGTTCCCTAAGATTTGCCTGCGGGACACAGCTGCTTTATAATTTCTGTGCATGGCATAAAACAAAGCTAGGATGATTTTTAATTTATAAGGGTTACGATACAAAGTTTACCATTGTTCATTTCTTCCTTCCCTTTCTTTCCATAGAAAGAAAGAATGTGAACACAAAACTGCTCCCTTCAGTGCATGGAGAATAAATACAAAGGAAACTGGGATATTCTGGGGACTGCACATACCTGCCTATTTTAAATTAGGGATTTAGGTATAGGCAATCCAAGGGCAGTTTTACTGCAAGTAATGTTTTGGTTTGTAGTTTCTGCCCTGCGACAAGCACAAAGTAAAACTGGCCACGACTTGTTATTTGAACAGTGTCCCAACAGAAGATGCAGTTTTGCATAAAATAGAGAACTTCATGGCAAGACACGGTGATTTCCTGTTAAGTTTCTTATCTCCATAATGCATGAATGTTTCCTTATAACCAGGTAGTATTTTGTTTTGACTTAATTTTTTGTTTGCTTTGTTTGTTTGTTTTTGTAGTGCCTAGAAATACAAATTTTAATAGTATTACAACACGTGTTTGATAGTATTTCATAGCTGATGTTTTAAAATGATACTGCAATGTTTTGACCAACAAAACAAAATGCTAGGACTTTTTTGAAACAGCATGATTCATCATAATGGAAACAAATCATTCTGTGGATCAGAAGTGGGTTTTAGAAATGTCAGCCATAAAAAAAAAAAATCTATTTGATGTTAAACTTCTATTAAAAGTGGAGAAAAAAATAATTACTAGAATTTGCCACAGAATGGACATTTACCTCTTTAGCAGATGTAGCATTTTGTATAATCCATGAATGTTACAGAGCAGTAAAACAGTTTCTAGAATCCTATCCCCCAAATACCATGTGATCATAATAATTTCTTAGACTCAATCCTGACTTTTTTTTCCTGGGGTCCTGACTGAAGGGGCATTAAGGTGAATAATCATATTTTCATATACTTCAGCAGAACTTTGGGAAATTTCATTCTGCCACTTTGGCACAAAAAGCAGTCTCTGTGCTGGAAGAGCTTACACACATGGATTGTAATCATTGCCTCTCAGGAGCAATATAATATGAAGATACTTCTAAATTTCTGATAAAATGTAATCATTACTCAATGTATTCAAACAATTAAAAAAAAAGAAAAGCCCATGTCATTTTACATGAAGTTCCTTACAACATGTACTACAAGACCTTAGTATCAAACCAACAAAAAAAATGGAAGCCCTGGATTACTATTAACCCCAGAGAGCTGTATGTCCCTGTGGAGCAACATATGGACCAACACATTGACATTTAATAGGGTTAATAAAAAAGTACTTCCAACAACTGCAAGGGAACTACATGTGGTGTAATTCATTTGGCCAAAAGCCTGTTTGCAATTACGTTATCACCAGGTAGCACCTCCAGAGCTGGGAGTCTTTCAACACTTCCCCAGTTTCCACTCTGAACCTCCCTTTCTGTGGCTGATCACCTACTTTTTTTTTTTTTAAACGATGATTTGAATTGTGACAGAGTATTTTTCAGCATTAATACAAGTTATCATCATCACCACTTCTAATAAAATAAAATGACATTTCCATGCAATTTGCTGAGAGCAACAATCACAAAAAGGCTCTGGGGCCAGGCTCTGGCACTTGAGTGGTAAAAACCTATCATGGTTTATTAACTGTAGATATTATATATGATGTGAAAAAAAGATTGTACAGGAACTTCATTAACACTGCAAACATCTTAATAACAGACTTGGAGATGCAAGGAACGGACAGAAACTGCTTTAGACAATGGTCTCTTAGTCACGATGAAGCAAAACTGTTTGGAGTTCATTACACATTTTCTCGGATGTCTTTCTAGGGGGAAAGGTAGCCTAATAAAGGTGGTCAGTTACACAGTTGTTTTTTTTTTCTGTGTTTATATTACAATAGATCTAGCCAAGTGATTATGATATCAACTTTGAACAAGGGTTTTGGACAGCCATGAATACTGGCACACAAGTCCGAGTCCAGGAAATGGGCTTGTGTGTCATTAGGTAGTATGTTTGCTATATACTGATAAATTATTTCACTTGCCAAGATGTTTGTGCAGTGGGAATATGCATGTGTAGTGCTATTCTTACTGCACAAATTCCCAGCCAAATAGGATACGTGACAGTAGTAAGAACAGTTTATAAAGTCCTGGCAAAAATACCTGGAAGTGCTCTGATGTCAGTGAAGAGAGTGAAATGGTTTATTTCACAGGATGCTGTGAACCAGTGGATCCCATCCCATGCTGGAATCAACATATGTTTCTGCTCTTTTTTATTCTTATTTTTAAGCTGCCATTTGGAGCGAAAAAATATCCATTCTCGCAGCGTTAAAGGTCTGGCAGCCAGCAGGCATGTCTCTGAGACATCAGCCAAGGAATTAATCCTCACCACCCTCCCCTTGCTGAGTAATCCCTGGTCATCGGCGGCATCTATGGGCAAAAGAGCGCCAAGGACAGGGGTTGAGCTGCCTGGGCCACAGAGCTGTCACATATGGGAATGTACTCTTTGGGCAGCTGTAAGGATGGGATTTGGCAACAAGGGGCTGTTGTGGTCAGCTCTGCAGCATCAGGGAGAGAGCGGGGCTCTTTCAAAGACACCTCTAACCAGGACCCCCACGTGGGGATGGGATGAGGGCAAGACTGCTGCTTCCCACCTTGGCATCTTCCCTGCAGGCTGTTGTACTAGCTGTTCTCCAGTCACCCTGAATTTTGCCATCTAAAATATAGAAGGCCTTGATATTATCTCACCAAATATGCCAAATGTGTAACTCTGATTCAGCACATCACATAACATTAAACATAAATCAAAGGAACTGAAAAGAGGAAAACTTTTACTTGCTGCTAGAAATTGGACAATAGTCCAAAGGAAAAAAATGTGCTAGTCTGTTTCTACTGAGCCTGAGGGATTACAACCATGAGCACCCTTGCTAAATAGCATCCCACCAGTATCCTAACTGCATCTGCAGGAAAGGGATCTGACCAGCCGGCTGCGAGAAGAGACTGGTCTAAGGACATGAAACCTAGGCGGGGGGTGGGCACAGAGGTAGACCAAGGCCTTCCTGAAGTGCAAGGAAGGGTGGAGAAAAAAAAAGAAGAAGAAGAAAAAAAATAGTAGTTTACTTTTTGGTTCAAAGTACGGGAATACATTGATATTAAGCCCTGAAGAAACTGTTATGTCCAAGCCTGTCCTTCTGCACAGCGGGGGCCAAAAGACTGTGTTGTTGGAGGGATGCATGATCCAGTGCCTGAGACAGCTGTGCTGCTCATTGTCACAAAACCAGGCAGAGCTGGGGGGCAGACAGAAGCTCTTTGGGTTGCAAACTGATATGTTTGCTCCAGTTTTTCCACAATGCCTAGTGCAAGTATTGAGTAAGGTAAATGATACACTGTAGTAAGCACTAACTCATTTCCAGAAGAAACGTGTCTGAGTTAGCTAATAAGATGAGGAAATGAACTACAATCAGTAACTAGAAGTTCTGCTTATCTAAGACAGAATTCATCAGACCATTTCCACAATTAGCTGTTAATTAAGGTCTTTCAAGTCAGTGCATTAAGACTGATGGAAATTCTGGGTCCACCTGTAAATACCTACTGCTGTTTTGCTGTTTACTTTGCTCTATATCCAACAAGATGGTTTGTGGAGAAATATGTATGAAAGATAGGCAAGGGCAAAGTGTTTCAAGAGGCCCAGGAGCTGCTCAAAGAAGAGCTGAAAGCTTAATATATTCCCCTCCCTAGGTGATCTACTAAAATATATTATCTTTTCCTGCATGCCTTATTTAGGTATGCAGCATAAGAGATTTTTTTTCTTTTTAACCTGTTTTCTTAAGAAATTATTTATACAGCTCACCCATGTGTTCTACATTTTCTTATTCTCACTGCTACATGGGTACCTGGTCAGGCTGATTCCCAGGTTAATTCCTATCCTTTCCTGTTCTTCTGCCCTGACATCAGAAGATACGACTGAACCTAGTGAGGCTTGATCCTGAAAAAAACATAAATCAGATCTCCCTTGAAGTTACATTATCCCACTTTCCCTACTGCTCCCCCTTACCCAGGCAGCAGAGCTAGATTAGGTGTTCCCTTCGCTGAGAAACCTGCCAGTTTTGTAAGGCAGTTTTCCATCAACCCCAGAATCTGAAAATGCTCCACAAAGAAGACAGGAAGATATATACTGACTTCCCTCATTTTTTCTTAGATGAAGGCCTCCTGGGGGAAAATGTTGTTAATTTTATTTTCTGCTTTAAGCACGAGGAAGATCCATTCATTTTATTAGCTTGCACCTAAAATATCTTTGGTAAGCAAACTGCTCCAAAGTAGAGTGAATAAAAAGGGTGAATCAATGTGCAGATTTGATCTGTTAAGAGCATATGTATACACTTTATATGTGTGTGTGGATATATAAAATGGTGAAATTCTGGCTGCATTGACTTTACAGAGGTCAGAATTTCACCCATAAGCTTATTATTATTGTCAATACTTCCAAGTCTATTATAGAGCTTTTAACTAAAAGGCCTCCAGAGCAAAGAAAATCAAAGTCAAGGGAGCTTTGCCCCTGTAAGAAAGACAGCAAGGTGGGACTTGCCATGGCCATTTCACAAAGTGTTTTGTACCGAGCAGAGCAGTTGTATCCAGTGGCATGTATGAATGAGTCTCCCTTCCACTTGAGTCAAGGACAATCAATTTTATTTTTAAAATGTCATAATCAGTGATATTGATCAACACTTCCTAATGGGGTTGCTCTCGAATCCATACTGGCTTGGGTTATTGCTACTTCCCTTGCAATTCATGCTCAATTAGGCTGCCTTGCTAATGCATGTCAGCTTCATTTAATCGCTCTCAGGCCTGCAGTGTGAGAAAAGGGCAAGCTGACAGAGTAATCCTGCACTTTCACTTTGCAGTGAGCTGCCTATTTGTTTTATTTGTTCAAATTTTAAAGGGCTAAGCGCTTGTTACATGGAAAATACAGAAGAGCAAAAGTCAAGAAGTACTAATAAGCCTTGGAAAACAGAGCTAGAACTCAATTGCCCGTGCAAAGAATGTCTAATGTGTTCGGTATTTTGAAAGCAAGGTGGATTTTGTAGCTGGGGTGCTGATGAGTAGTGCTTGTCCATGGAAACTGAAAAAAAAAAAAAAAGGTGGAAGCAAATGTCTTCTGCCAGCTACATCCTCAGAAGAACAATGTTTATTCACTGGTTGGCTGAGGGTAATGTGGCAGAAGCAACCTCTAAAGGAAGCTGGCAAACAGCTGGAGATCACAGACTTACAGTTGCTTCCATAATATATAATATTAACGTTAAAAAATGTTAATTAATTAGGAGAAAGTTGGGGAAGAGAGGGATGGCAGCACGCCAGCAGAAGGGAAGTAGCTATTAAACACCTAAGATCTCCAGCCTGTGCAAGAAGTGTGTGCATTTCCCCCAGCACACAGGTTGTGAGCTGAAACAAAGAAATCACCTGTGACCACCGAAGTGCCTAGCTGCAGACAGAGGCTCTCGGGGCGTTTGCATCTAGACCTGAAACTAAATACCAGAGGAAGAAAAATGCAGGTATGAGAAAAGTAAAGGAAAAGAACCTCGAGGGGGGCCCTCTGGAGTGTGGTACCCCCTTTATGGCTGGGCTGTATGTCCCTGGCCGCCTTCCCACCTCCTGGCTAAAGGTTAGGTGGAACAAAGAAGTCAGAGAAACACTTGGAGGCTACAGCGCTGCTGCGAGTCCCGGATTTCCAGCCCCAAAACCTGATGCGTGTCTTGGGAATCGGACCCGCATCTGACCACGGGGGGCAGACTAAGGCCGCATTGTATTTTCTGCTTCTAATTTTGGTAGTGCGAGCGGTGGGTGTTGCTACTGAAATGTGTCCCTGATACTTGGGGGAGGAGAAACAATCCCACAGATTTTGGGTGCTTTGTCTCCTTTGAGATTACGGCTCTGCCATCAGTGACAGTGCAGTCTGCCTGGTGGGACCTGTGCCCCTGACCCCTGCAGGATGCAGCCAAGCAGACGGCGTCTTTCTGCAGGCAAGCAGCACACGGCTGGCTTTAGGGAAAACATCACCCTCAGCAGCGTGTCTGTAAACCCCACCTCATCTCTGTACCCCTGCAGAGCCATGCCTGGGGCCCTATCTAACAGAATTACAGCAGGAGTGTGTTAAAAAGACAATATGAAAATAAGCTCAGTCCAATACCGCAGAAAGGGTTACTTGCTCTGTTTTTTTTTTTCATTGATTTCTTCAGTTTTTCTTTTTCTAGCCATGACAGGCCTCCTTCTTGTTCCCCGTTTCCTCTGCTCCAGCCTCTCCAGGTTACTTGGCTTTAGAGTGTGCTTCTAGTTTTAGACTTGCTGAGGGTTGTTACACATGATGGCAATTATAGCAAAGAAAACTGAAACCACCCAGGACAGGCAGGGGGAAAGAAAGCTGTAGGCTTCAGCCTGAGATTTTAGTTTAAGAGGGCTGAAAAAATTCCGGTACCCTTACAAAGACATACAATTATTAGTGCATGAAATCTGTCAGATGGTAACAATGCTTACAGAGGCCACCTAGAAGTGCTCTATGATTCATTACTATTGTCTTTGAATGAAACGTTACCTGAACTCTACACTAGGTAATAGATTTACTTATTACAGCTAGCTCTTTCCCATATTTCTCTTTCTACAAGAAATTTTATGAGAACTAACTTGTGTAGCATTGGTAAGAAGGCAAGAACAGTACTATTTATTTATTTATTTATTTGTATATTTCAACTGTGATGTCCTTGCTCAGCTAGCCTGGGGATCTTGCATGCATTCAGGGCCTAATTCTGCAACATTTTGCCCAACAGAGTTTTGGCCACAGGCAAACAGAAAACACCAAAGCTATTAATTTTTGCTTTTTACACCCAGTTGTTCTGGGTGTTAACTGTCTAATGTATTAATCCTTTGTGTCCATCTGCTTTTTATTCTTGTTTTATCTGCCAATAACCAAGCATTTTTCATTTATATAAATCAATAAATAAAGCTGTATTATGCCTGTGGATGCTTCATAAAATGTCCTTAAATTAGTCACCTTTATATTTGTACTATGTACTCTTATATACCAGTTTATGAAATTAATATGTTACGAGTATGGATTACAAACTATTTTCGTGTTCCAGGTAACTAAAGACAGGCCCCTTTAGATGTTTAGATGTAGTCAATGCAAACCCAGATGCTGCACCAGCTTTTCTTCACCCATGCTTGTTTTGAGCATATTTGAGTTTTTAAAGTTATCTTATGCAGCTACTTCAATATAAGTGTAAAGACAAAATTCGTAACTCAAGTAACATGGTCACTGATGACGATGGGCCATATGCTAGAAACACTATCACCGGTAACACACAATTTAAACTACCATCGGTTGTTACCATAATAAGTACACACGTGCACCTGGTGAGATCCTCCTGAAATTAGGAGTGGCACTGTAAATGCCGTCCGCTTCTAAAAGCACTTTGTTCTGCACTAAGCACCAGCACAGTGCAGGGCAGAAAAGAAAAAAACTCTTCCAGAGTGAATGCCATCTTCACCATTGCACCTATAAGCTGCAGTGTGCTCCTGAAGGGCCTCAGTTCACTGCAGTGGGATGACTGCCACCAAAGCCATGGTAATCTCCTCAGTACGTACCACAGCAATGGGTTAAAGACAGTCTGCCTGTTGTTTGGGTTTCCTGGGGTCTTGAAAGAAATCATTTTAAATGAAAAACAAAAGCTCCATATGTTTCTGGCAATGCATGTATGGAGCACTGCATTCGCCTCAAAGTAACTGTCCGTGATTTGATGCACTAGGCTTTGTAATGCATATTCCTGTTTATTTGATTATTATTATTTAATTTTTTTAATGTGTGTTTATAAAAGCAGACTTTCTGGGCATCGGTAGGTTGGATTTAATCTTTTTGCTGTATTTTCTCACAAATCCTTCATGTATGAAAGGAGATAAAATGGGTCATTTTGTATCAAGGCTGTAAAATCTTCAAAATCTTCTACAGCAACCTTGTCCCTCCATATCACAGCCAGCATAAAAGTGATTTGGTACAAAATCACAGCTGTTATATTTTATTGGGTTTCTGTTGGAAGATTATGGACTTAAGTTTGTGTTTGTTTGGTTTTTTCTTCTCAGTTTTTGAATGGCTCTATCATTCTTAATTATTTGCACAAACAAAACAAGTATTTATTTATTTATTATAATGGAAGATCTAGAAATAATGTTAGGTGAGGCTTTCCTTATAAGAACATAGAAAGAGAACATTTTGAGAAGAACAAACCATCCAAAGAGAAATACTGTTTAAAATTAAAATGTTTCCTTCTGTCAGGGAATGAATATCTGGACTAGTCTTTTCATAAGGCTACTGGAGGCAAGCAACCAAACAGATATAAAAGTAGAGTTTGGTCACTTAATGAAAGGTATAAAGGGATGTCACTTCCTTGGACAAAGGGAGTTGGGTTAAATAAACCAGAAGAGTCCTTTTATCCATTTTTTTTATCTGACAGTGAAAGTTTTCAGTACAAAACTTGAAACACTATCAAAAATCTTTTTAAATAAGGCAGAAAAGGTCTTAGCTTTTCTTAGAGAATGGATAGTGTCTGGACAACTAGACAGGAGCACTCAAAGCATCAATACAGTCATCAATATAGAATAGGTAATTTAACTTTAAAATTGTGTTCCAAAATAGCTTAAATAATAAAATCCACAGAAGTGGAGAGCCCCCCACCTCAATTAGTACTACTAGTTATTGAGTGCTACCAATATACATCTGCAAATAAAGTGGGGAGAAAAAAAAAAAAAAAAAGAGATCTCTAATATGTCAGTGAAAAGGGAGAGAAATAGAATGAATAGAATGCAATTAAATCTTTTTGAATTGCTCAAAACTGGGAAAATAAAACGAAAAACTGAAAGAACTAGTCAAACACATCATTCTAAACATCCTTTAGAAAGATATAACATCATACCAAAATACATGCTTTTCAGTCCTCTAGTCTTAACGTAAGCAGAGCAGCTCAGATAATTTCTTGTAACCTCTGTTAACCAGTTGACATGACATTTGCATCCAAGTACTCTAAGTAAGTTGAAATGCTTACTGAGCAGGGATGGGACTTGCCATAAAAACAGCATACATTTGCACAGTAAGAAATTCAACAAAGAAAATTTCAGGGAGGGAAGTTGGGAGTTACTTAGCAGGTTACTGGTCAAAGACTTTGCCATAGTTTTGGTGAGGATTTGGCTTCATCTAGTAAATAAAAGAGAAATGAGACCACACAAGAACAAAAGGTAAAAGAAAAATTCAAACAGCCATTTACTTAGCCAGCATGGCTGAACTCAACTATGAAGAACCTGAGTACAGAAAGACAGAAGAGACCAAAAAGTTGCTGGAACATAATCTCAAGTGGCTTTCCTTTTCTCAAACTTGCATGAGGTAAATTCCAAGTTCTTACACCAAATATGCGTTTGTGAAAGGAATATTACCAGTCTTTGCCTCACCACAGCCAAGAGTGCTTCACGAAAAGAAGGTATGGGCCCTCCTTTGGGGTCTTGGCACATCACTGAGATGCTGATCCTGTATCACACGGGAATATGCCTCACAACTACCAGTGTCTGGGCTCCAGCAATGACACCTCAGGTTTCTCCCATGGTTTAAACTCATCATCTCCCAGAATCCCAAAGAAATTAGGAGCCTTTTGGCTTTTAGTTTGGTACTTCATCTCAGAAGTTACACAGCAGACATAAAAACAAGCTGACACATTACATGAGAAATGGGGGGCTTTGCACGTGATTTCTGAATGTCTTGTTGCTTCAAAGGTCAAAACAGGTTAATAATGGCCGTTAGAAAAGCTCACACTTCACGAACACAAAAAGAAAACTACTAATTTTACCATCCAAACTTATAATCAAGTAATGCAAAGGAAATGCCAAAGACAGGTCACCAAGGACAAGCACAAGAAAACAGATTTTAAAAGTCAGTTTTGTAATTGGTTCCCTTCTGATTTCTCTAGCTCCTCTACATATACTTTCACTGATTTGGCATGCTGGAGAGGTATTACCACTCATTTAAAAGAGATCTGTCCTGTTGTAGAGCTTTTTAATATACTGGCTGAAAACCCATTTCACATATTGATTATTATTATTTTTGATCCATCCGTAGCAATCAGACATCAGTCACATGCGGGACTTACACACTCCATCCAAATATACCAATCTATGGAAAGTCACAGAAAAACTTCCTGCAAACTCGAAGAGAAGAAATATCTATCACCCCAGGAATCTCCAGGAATAAAAGATTTCTCATGGTGTAGTGGCAATTTAAAAAAAAAAAAAAAATCATCTTGAAAGGAAAAGTTATGCAAGCTGATCCAGGGTTAATACTTATATTTGTTACTTTATTTATGCTTAACACTCAGATATCAAAGTGTGAAATTCAAAAATGTATGGCCTAAATGAAAGTGTGGTTGATTGACTTCCATAGTTGGTACTGCATTTTAAAACATTGCCAAATAACAGACAATTCTATGAAAAAATATACTATGAAGCTCCACTGTCATTCTCTATCTTGATTCTTCCATTCCCTAAATGATTTGTTGGTCTTCCCATGTAATGGTTCATTATTGTTATTGCATCAGGAACTAGATAATAAACTCCTTAAAGGCAAAAACTTATGGATTTATTAGCTTTTGTGCATTAACATTTTATTCCTTGCCAGCAAAGCACTTATTCTACTTTCACATTATTCACTAACGGGGTAACTTTCCTTTTCCTGTCATCAACAGCCAATGTACTTTTCACAGTGTCAGCTGGGTTAAAAGAAGTTTGAAAGAAGCAACGTTTCAGGTCAGACACTAAGGGTGCTCCTGCTCAGAAAACATTATTAAAGAATTATGGATTAATCAGCACTGCGTTTTGACAGAATTTCCCACTTGTCCTTTCCACTTTGGAAAACAGCGCTACACTTTCCTTCTAGGGGAGATTTGCAGCTGACTTCTCCAGCTCCTTTTCCTTCACGTTAGTAAACCATGCAGTTAACCACTGAGAGAGGAGAAGGAAAGTAATCGTGGCCATTAAACTATTAATATGTGGTAGACATCTATGAAGGGCTGGCCTTGCCAGAGGGTTTGGTCCTGCTGGTGGGTGGCTAGTGGAGATTGATGCAGTTAGTGTTTTAAACCATTTCTGCTGCGTGATTCAGTAGATGTAAATATAATGCCATCTGCAAATTGGCAGTGACCACTCTGAAGACTTAATTCAGTGGCTGAAGAGTGAAGCAGAGCTATCATAGCTTTTCTTTAGGAACAAAACCCTTCAGATAAGCAGATGTGAAGTTTCTAAAGGGTAAAAAGATTCTGTTTTCAAATATCCTCTCTTCTGATGGTTCAAGAGATCAAAGAGGGCTGATCTAATAATCATAGTGTTTTAACCCCACAGATAGCTCTCTCTCTTTATTTAAAAGTTTGAAAAATACAGAACATATCCTAAACTTCTTGCTAATATGTCTTAAATTTACTGTCAGCACACCCTCACATCTAGATTTGTTTGTGGGCTTTGAAACAATTCTGGGCACCCACAGACCTAAACCTTTGCCAAACTCATTTAGCCCACATCTCTGACAATTACAGCTGTTCCATTCTACTATTGTAATGAATGGGTGAGGAATAAAAAATCTTGCTGCTTGGGCCTGATAGAGCAGAAACAAAATAATGAGCTCCCGTGGTAAGAACTGAACAATGATCTCAGATTAGATAAGCCCCTAAGAAGCCCAGCTGAAGGGACTGTCACATCAGCAGCAAATAGCTCCAGTGTCCTACCCAGCAAGAGGTTTAGCCTCTGAGCCCAGATGCCTATGGCATTATGTTAACGCCCAATGCCTGCTACATCTGTGCACAAGGCTTGCACTGTCAGCGTTTAACTCATTACCCCCAGGAAATCCTACGAGATGTTTGGAATATAGAAAGTATTATCTTGTCCTGTGGTACCTACTGGGATATTTATGTGGCCTGTGTCACTGGCAGTCTCACAGGCACTGATGGATTTAGCTTCAGAGTATCCTCAGGAGGCATGCAAGGATTGCTGTCCCTGCTTTTTCATGATGAGTGCTGAGCAATGGGGAGAGTTAGACAAATGTTGGCAACTTCACTATCGAGGTTTTAAAAAGTGACCAGCTTGCTGGTCCTCAGCAATCCTCGGACACCAGTGGCAGCAGAGCAACACAACACAAATTTCCAAGACTGAGTAACACACCCTGTGTCTGGGACAGAAGCAGGGGTCGAAGCTGTATCCCATCTTGATGCCATCTACACCTGGCCTGTCCTCCATATCCAAGGGAAAGGAATATTTCAGTGGAGGATGAGCTGAATTATCTACTACATTGGATTTAAACTTCAGGATATTCAATGGCAGCCGACTCCAACCTGCGTTTCATCTGCATGCATGGGGAAAAAGCCACCTACAGCTCCCTGTAGGTTAATCACAGAATCCCAGAGGATGTAGCCAATAGCTCCTTTCCTATTTCAATGCAGTCTGAATTGGGTATTAACTACCTGCTGTGTTTGGCAGATCTCTTATTCCTAAAATAAATAACTGTATGAAAAGTCATAAACTCTATATTGGACTTTTTCATTAAAAAAAAATATCAAAGTAATGTCAGGTTTTTAGCAGCCTCACTTATTGCAGTAAATCTGGCTTCTACAGCTGTTCATGTTGTACTGTGTGCTTCAGCCAAGTGTAGCTGCAGTCCAACATTTCCTCCTTAAGGTATCCCTTACCCAGAGCAAAGCCAAGTGAATTTTGGACAGGACTAGCGTGCTAGAAATTATGAATGTGCTCTTATTAGAGCAGGTTGCATGTTTTACATTAAATATTCATTCAAATAACAATCCAGCAAAATGTTTGTCAAGATGATAGTTACTTTGGCTAAAAGAACACATTTTTTCCTCCAGTCTCCACCAAAACTGGCCCATATTTATCACATCAAGAATCTAAGGACATTACCAAAGATCTTGCTTGAACTCGGCTGAGCTCCTGCATTGGTGCCAGATCCTGGTCTCCTGTTTTATAGCTGTACCATTTCAGAAATTACTTGGTTCTCACTAGGGACAATCCTTTTACAGGTTCCACTGCAGCTCATAAAAGGGAAAAAAAGGAAGAAGAAAAAAAAAAAAA
>NC_139720.1:114155834-114325834 GCF_964211835.1 Anser anser | reverse complement strand
TCCAGAGGTTCTGCTGAACCTCTGTGCAGCCAGCCTTTCATGCTGCTGCAGCTTGGGGCTATCTGTCACCTCAGCCCAGGACACCGACTAATCAAAGGTCAATTGATTGGAAAGCCTGCAGTGTCAGCTCCTGCTGGAAAAGCCTTCAGATCTGCCTGAGACACTGCTGATGAGTGGAGTAGGAGAGGCTGTGCTCTGTTTCACAGCTGGCACCGCTGAGGAGACCTTTTGATTGAAGTCAGCCTGTGGTATTTTCGTCCTCAAAGAACCATTTCCTGCTGAAGCCTATTCGCAAAATTTCTTGTTCATCAGGTGGAAAGGAACCAAAAATAATCACTTTTTAGAAAAGTCAATATAAAGATATAAAGATGATGAGAAATGTCTTTAAGAAAAAAACTGCTTTCTGGAGCAGAGTTGTGTTTCTGCTCAGTTTGATAAGCAGCTAATTCCCTGAATGCTGTCACCTGCTGGTAGGAAACCACAAAACTGAGAGGTTAGTGGCAAGAAAAGAGCCTTCGTGTTCCAGAGGAAAGAAAGCAATAATACAATTGTAGCCCATCTTGGAAAACGAGGTGTTCCTGAGTAAGAAGGATCATTGCAGAGCTGAGAGTTCTGTACGGGAACTCCCAGTGACACCAAACTCTCTCACTGCCACCTCCCACTGATAAGGCTTTCTGCACTCTCAGCTTCCCATTTATTTCTCTTTTTCCAAATGCTATTTTCTTCTGCTTCGGTTACCAACTCTCAAATATATCTCTACATCCCAGCTCAAAAAACATAATCCACACCTGTGACTTTTCCTTTCCTAGCCACCTCCATTTCTACCCCCTCTTCTCCTCAACAATTATGGCCCTTTCCAATTTCTTGCACAGCAAAGCGGTACCACTAGGTAGGAGCATTGTCTCATGTCTGCCTAACCATGATTTCTATTTTGGACTGGATAGAGGAAAAATAAAACTTCAATAGCACAGACAGCATGATGTCTAGCAGTCTAAAAATTAACCATTATTACACACCAGAATGTCTTTCCAGGAGCAAGACAGCTGTGAATCCATCCCCATCTAAAATGTTGCAAATCTATTTGAAAACACTAGTGCAATTAGCTATATGCCTATATGAAACAAGGCCTCACTAGTTCAGTGGCTCACAGAAGTATTTGGTTTTTAAGGTGGTAAGTTTACATATGCTATTGTTGAGAAGTAAGCACTCCTCATGATTTTAACTGCTAGTAACTCAGTGATGAAAAAGACATCTCATTGACAGGGCAGCACTACCCTGACACATGGTGGAAGCAGCAAAAAGTATGTTTCCAGGCAGGAATACAAAATGGCAAATAAGTAAGGAGTTGTCATTTTGCTCTTGCAGTCAGAACATATTTCATGTGTGGGGATTGCTTGCATACTGCCCTTACACCCACGGTCACTCTCTCCTAGATGCCAGTGGCTTTGTGTGACGGCCCTCATCTTCTTCATTTCCTTTTATTAGGCTGGATGCCAATAAGATGGCAGTGCAATGTTTTTAAATGGATTAGAACAGATAAACTGGTGCTGTTATACCACCATATATATATATATTAAAAAATAATCAGATATGTATGATTGTTTTTTGACTAATGGGTGGGGCATGCAAACACATAGCGCTATGTCTATCACAACTTGGGATCTCTTGGCAAGATAATCCCAAACTGGCTGAAGCTGGAGTGTGTACTAACCAGATGGTTCATACACATTCCAGATCCTTTCCATTCCCTCTGCAAAGATCTTTTCAAAAGAAATGATGCTTAAGACTTTCTTGGAAAGTTCAGGGCTGCATGTGGCATTTCAGGTTTATTAATTCATATCTCCCAACAGAGAAAGCGTATTGTGGTACAGACTTACTTTCCTCAAACGATTAGAAAATACCATAAATAAAAAAAAGTCCATCTTCCTAGAAGGAAGCTTGTCAAAACAATAAAACCAATTTATTTGGTGATAATGTACGTTTGTTATATAGAGTCAATTCCAACTTGTTATTAAAAAGAAAACTTTTCTTTCTCTTCCCTGCTCCCAGTAGCGTTTTTCCTGACTCAGGAGGAGGAATCCTTTTAGAACAGTGACATCCAGTGGTCACTCCGAGATTTCTCTTTACACAGAAGTCTCATGCTTTGTGTTTCTGCCACCTAGGCTTTTTGAACCATTCACTGAACTTTGTACAACTGAGTACAAATTCACCAACAAATTGAACAAAGGCACATATATTTTTTTTTTCTGACACAGGTAAATGATTACACATACAAACAGAAACACACTTAAAATAAAAAGGTATGCAGAATTAGGACATAAAGATGGCCTTTTAAGAGATCTATTATCAAGACATAAGTAAAGCACATAGAATCATAGAATCATAGAATCACAGAACGGTTTGGGTTGGAAGGCACCTTAAAGACCATCCGGTTCCAACCCCCTGCCATGGGCAGGGACACCTCCCACCAGACCAGGTTGCCCAAGGCCCCATCCAGCCTGGCCTTGAACACCTCCAGGGATGGGGCATCCACAGCTTCTCTGGGCAGCCTGTGCCAGTGCCTCAACACCCTCACAGGGAAGAATTTCTTCCGTGTATCTAATCTAAAGCTACCCTCTTTTAGTTTAAAACCGTTACTCCTTATCCTATCACTGCACTCCCCAGCAGAGTCCCTCCCCAGCTTTCCTTTAGGTACTGGAAGGCTGCTCTGAGGTCTCCCCAGAGCCTTCTTTCTCTTCTCCAGTCTGAACAACCCGAGCTCTCTCAGCCTGTCTTCACAGGAGAGGTGCTCCAGCCCTCTGATCATCCTCACGGCCTTCCGCTGGACTTATTCTAATAGGTCCACGTCCTTCTTGTGCTGGGGGCCCCAGAGCTGAGCACAGTGCTCCAGGTGGGGTCTCATGAGAGCGGAGAGCAGGGGGACAATCACCTCCCTCGGCCTGCTGGCCATGCTGCTTTTGATGCAGCCAGGATGTGCTTGGCTTTCTGGGCTGCCAGCACACATTGCCAGCTCATGTTGGGCTTCTCGCCAACCAACACCCCAAGGTCCTTCTCCTCAGGGCTGCTCTCAATCCATTCTCCACCCAGCCTGTGTTTGTGCTTGGGAGCGCCCCAGCCCAGGTGCAGGACCTTGCACTCGGCCTTGTTAAACCTCATGAGGCCCACCTCTCAGCCTGCCCAGGTCCCTCTGGATGGCATCCCTTCTCTCCAGCGTGTCAACTGCACCACTCAGACTGGTGTCATCGGCAAACTTGCTGAGGGTGCACTCGATCCCAGTGTCCATGTCACCAACAAAGATGTTAAACAGTGCTGGTCCCAGCACTGACCCCTGAGGAACACCACTCACCACTGGTCTCCACCCGGACACAGAGCTGTTGACCACAACTCTTTGAGTGCAACCATCCAGACAATTCCTTACCCACTGAGTGGTCCGTCTGTCAAATCTGTGTCTCTCCAATTTAGAGACGAGGATCTCATGGGGGACAGCGTCAAATGCTTTGCACAAGTCCAAGTAGATGATGTCAGCTGCAAGTCCAGGCAGATGATGTCAGTTTTACGTGCAGGAAAATCATCTGAGAAAGTTACACTTGCCTCCAACTTGAACTCTGATATATACAGTTCACATACATATTCACACCATCAGTCAATGCAGAAGACTTTATTTGTGTGACAGCTGTAGTGGATGTGTTCACTCCCCACCTTTCATTATGTTTTTCATTACGGGTACCTTCATTATGCATCTGTGCAACATTCAAGTAATTCTGAGGATGAATTCTAAGAAATGTTTCATGAAAATCACGTATCTCAGTGAACTTTCACAGCTGGTAATTAGCTTATCAATCTTAATTGTTAAATCACTTGCTCATTTAACCTGAAATGGCTGTATTCACTGAATTACAGAATGGCTGAGGTTGGAAGGGACCTCTGGAGGTCATCAGGTACAACCACTGCTCAAACAGGGTGTGGTAGTTTCACACTGTGCAGATTGTCCAAGATCGTGCTCAGACTACTTTTGATGACCTCCACAGAGGGAGACTCCACAACCTCTCTGGGCAACCTGTGCCAGTGCTCTGTCACTCTCACAGCACAAAAGTGCTGCCTGATGTTCCGACAGAACCTCCTGTGCTCTGGTTTGTGCCCACTGCCTCTTGTCCTTGCACTCAGCACCACTGAGGTGAGCGTTGTCATGGGCCTGACACTATCAAGGGTCTTTGTCCTTATTGTCTCGCTCTAAGCCACAGCCATCATCTGTGGGACTGGAAAAAGAAACTTAGGTTCAGTAATCCACATATCATCGTGGTCCAACAGGTACAGAATACCATGCTACTTTCACCTCAGAAAACGTAAACTGAGATCAAAACCCTGTTTATTTGGTCTTTCAGGGAATTTGTCTGTGGGATATTGACATACACAGGTAAAAAAAAAAAAATACTTTGACTGGATGCAGGGTTTGGACACCCAGTGAAGAGTTCTGCAGTTCCCAGGGTTCAAAAGCGATTTGGTGCCTCTTGCAGGAGAGACTTTTTATGTGTTTAGCTCCTTCTTACTGCTGCAAGATTGAAAGGAGATACTGACAGGTCATTTTTTCCTTTATCTTGATGCAACCTCATCAAGATAGTACAAGAAGGGTAAATGTCCTTAGAGTAGATAAGATTCTCACAAAATACACTGAGCAAAATGTCACCTAGAAGACCTATGGCATGTTCACTGCTGGAATATGAATTCAGGGTCCATTTGAAGCATGAAAAAAAAAATAACACAAGTCAGATCTGAACAAAAGACCGTGTTTAAAAGACAGCTACGCAATACATCAACACGCCAGACAGTCAAGAAAGAACTGAAATAGCACAGGGCGTGTTCTGTCTTGGAACAGTCTAACGCATGACTGAGAAAAGAACCATAACCTATTTCTTACGAACATGATGTTGTGGTTTAGCCCCAGCAGGCAGCTCAGCACTACAGAGCCATTCGCTCATTCTCCCCAGGTGGGATGGGGGAGAGAATCAGAGAGGCAACAGAACAAGAACTCATGGGTTGAGATATAGACAGTTTACTAGGTAAAGCAAAAGCTGCACAAGAAAACAAAGCAAGATGGAATTCATTCGGTACTTCCCATTGGCAGACAGGCATTCAGCCACCTCCAGGAAAGCGGGGCCCATCACGTTAACAGTTTCTTGGGAAGACAAAGGCCATCACTCTGAATGCTCCCCCCCCCCTCCTTCTTTCTCCCAGTTTTATTACTGAGCCTCACACCTGTGGTACAGGACTTTGCTTTGGTCAGTCTGGGCCAGCTGTCCTGGCTGTGTCCCCCCCCCAGCTCCTGGTGCACCCCCAGCCTCCTTGCTGGCAGGGCAGCATGAGAAGCAGGTAAGTCCTTGGCTCTGTGCAAGTGCTGCTCTGCAACGACTAAATCATTGGTGTGTTATCACCACAGGTTAAATAACTAGCTACATATAAATTTAACTAAGCAGCATGTAACTAACAGAATAAAAAGAAAAGAGAAATAAGAAATCCTCGTGACAAGAGACAGCTGGAACTAATGAAAAAAGTCCTATTAGGGAAGAAAAAATACCAAGTAGAGCATTATGAAAGAGATGATAATGTGGAAATAATCTCCTAAAAGAAAGCAGTGCAAGCCACAATACATTTATCATTCCAATTAAGTTTTAAAGCAGAGGGAAAATAAGCTAAGCAACCATATAAACAAATATGGATATCACCTGAATGGGTGTGGTATGAAATAAAGATGAATCCTCTGGTAATTAATTGCACCTGAAGACCACAAAGGCCAGGTATGCCATTAACACTAAAATAATATATCTAACCAACTAGCTTTCAACAGAAAGAACAGTTTATGATGAAATGCACTTTGTGTAAAAAAAAGTAAAAAAAAAAAACAACCAAAAAAAACAATTAGGATAATTTTAAAATTACTATTTCAAAGTGTAATTTTGAATTCAATGAATCCTTTGCAGTGCAACAGAATGAACTACTGCAGTATTAAGCGGGTCACCGTCCCACAGAAAGATGAAATGCCAGCTTTCTTACAGCTCATGGTGAAGAAAACATCCGTTGCTGGTCATGTTTTATTTTGTGTTAGCTACAAATATCTGCTTTAGACATCAATTCAGACTTCTCTACAAATTTTTATAATTAATTTCCATTGAAATATGATTTACACATATGATTACACACAATTTGTTTCAAGCTCTCTTTCTGGAACAGGTGTTTGTTAGTATTTCCTCGTGACATTTTTGTGAATCACTTCTGAAACATTTCTATTTCTGCTTCTCTCATGTATTTGTCCAATTTCTAAGAAACTGTCAGAAAATAAGCACTATTTACACAGCTTAAAATCAACCAAATCCAGGGAAGAATGAAAGTCAAAGAGCTTTAGTATCAATTGCAGCTTTCCCTTCTCATGTATTTCAGAACTTCACGATATGTGTGGGCTAAATCACAAGAGAAAATTATATTCAAAAATTTCTACATGTTATCATAAACTAGAACAACCATTCACATTTTAAGTATTATCTTCTTAAAAATAAGTACCTGATATTAAACAAAAGTAATGAAGTAGATAAGCTCAGAATACTGTGGCTGAGCATTCATTCTACTTCTGGAGTCTTAGTCTGCACACCAGAAAAAAGTGAGTGTAGTGGTTTTCGAAGATTTGGGTCTCATTTTCAATTTGCAGGTCTTTGTTTAATAATAAAGCAAGTATTAAATAAATGAACTTTAAAAAGTTTATTATACACTGGATTTATATTATATTTTATTGGACAAATGAGTTAGATTTGGAAAAAAGAAAAGGGGAAATCTTTTCATGTAATTTTAATGTATACACTCAAATCCTGCTGCCTCAGGAAAATCTCATGTCTGCCTTTTCGTAAATATACGCGCTGAATAACTGCAAACTTTCTTCCACTGTTTAATGCTTTCAACAGGTCTTCAGAGGGTTTCTTCCTTTCGCTTTCTTGTTTCTTGCAGTTCTAGGTTCTGATTTGTTTCAGTCATACTGCATGCTGCTGCATTCAGAGCATGTGAACATCTGCTTCCATTCCACATGTACTGTAGAGAATTAATTATTTTGCACATTGCTACAATGTATAAGCCAAGCTGCCTGAATGAAAGTTTCAGGGTTTTTTTGTCTGTTTTTTTTTTTCTTAAGACACATCCAATCATTATGAACTTATTTAATTCCTTAGAAATTCTACTCATTCGCCAGACAGGTTGCTGGAAGACATAATACTTTATAAATGTCAGCTTAAGGACTTCTTATGGAAACTCTTAGGTTACTGTACAGCTTTTCAATAACCAGATTTTCATGATTTCCTTTAGCTGCTGCATTTCTTAAATAATGTTGTCTTCAAGAAGTAGAACTACACTTAGAAGTCACTTCACAACTATTTCCTCTTCTGCAAAGCCCGAAACCTGTGTCATCTACTGCCAGTAGAAATTTTATTCCTGAAACCTGTGTCTTCTACTGCCAGTTTCTTTCTTCACAGCACTATGTCAAATGTGCATATGGTACTTTAATCAGGAATTGAGGATTTAACATTTGCAAAAAGAAATGTGCTCTCAGATATGGCTGCATCACCTTCAAACTGAAGGGTCTACTAAAAGATTAGCTGTTATTTGTTTGTTTTGCAGCTGATTTGATCTTCAGCAGATGTAGAAAGGGGCATTTCCTCTGTTCTAGGACGTTTAGATGCTGGGGGATTTTGAAGACTGTCATCAGACGGTAGTGGCCTCTCTGAAACAGGCAGATATGAAAGTCATTTAAGCTCAGTGAAGTCAGATTAAGGAAGTGAATTGGCTTGCTGAATTCGCTAACAATTAAGCACTCATGAAAGAAAGTGGTTTGAGATAGACCAGCATCTGAAACAATTACATGCTCAAAGTACAAGGGCAGAAAGTCTCCTTAAAACCTACCTGTGTGACCTGGAGGACATCACGTCCAAGCAAGTTTACTCTCTAGTGTTTCAACTGTCAGCTAATGTTCCCATTACTATTAAACCGTAGTGATATACAAGCAGCTACCTGAGACAACCGTAGTGAGAACACCACACTTCATACAGTCGTAAGAACCTTTCAAACACACACAGACAATGAAGAAGCTTTAAAATCTACAACTAGTTTTAGGTTTGTGCATGATTTGAGTTTTATAGCTTATAAGAGAAGCCCATGATGGAAAAAAAAATGATTGGCAAAAATCTTTTCTGGATACTAATAGCCACAAAAGCTTACCATGTTCCTGTTCTGAGGAAGGAGGTAAAGGAACTGTATCTGTACATGCCAAGGTTGGTGCATCTGGCTTCAGTGATATCAAGTTTATTCTCCTTTAAAAGAGCAGAAATAGTTCAAGTACTTAAAGCTTCCACATCCACTTTATTTGAACATATACTATACATAGAATCCTTTAAATTTAATGTTGTTTAGATGTATGTTACTATGTGCGATTTTTTTTTATTATTATTATATGCTGAGCAGGGCATTTTTAGAAGTACTTTAAATACAGCCATTCATCTTTTTCACTAGAAAGTACTTTTGCGTGTTATGTGAAACAGGCCTTCAGAAGATATTGTTTTGGTGAAATATTTTGTAGTTAAGACTGTCTGCAAAGGTAAGGATTTTAGCCTGTTTCTTCACACCTGTTAAGGCTTTTAGTTTGGCTACAACAGCTTACCATTCCTCTGCTAGTCTTGTCCACGTTAACACTTTAAGACTGTTAAAACTCTAGGGAATTATTTTGCCCTATAAAGTCCACTAACAATTCTAGTGGAGGAAAAAAAGAAGTCCTTTCTTTACATCACACTCATCAGATTTTGTATTTTCTTCTGCTAAACGTCTTCCGGATAGCACTTAAAAATAAGCATAAGAGTGACATAAGATTAACTGGACTATAAAAATTACCACTGGCAGCACCACGCATATTACTACAAGATAACACTCATAGCATAATTAGCTAGTATGATAAAATATAGCTTCTCTCTCAAAAACCCAGGAAGATTAATTTGTGCTGTCACCCTGCCCTCTGGACAACAGTAACTTTTAACTAAACCTTTTCTCTTGTTAGTTCCCATACAGATGAGACGGACAAGGTGTAACGGTCAGCTTAACTTTGCTACTTCTTCATGTTTTAGATAGAAAGGCAAGAACTGTACGTTTCGGATTTGAGACATTTTGACCTTTTAGCTGCAGTACAGCTGGAACAAGACGTTCCATGTCAAGACAGCTACCACCAAGACACAAGGCTAGGAATTTATATCTAAACCTCAAACTTTTAAATGCAGCACAAGCACAGCTTGTCTTGGCCTTCGGATTTATGACTGCAAATGGCAATATAAATCTCACCTTGGCGTCTTGCTCCATGCTTGTAAAGTGTTGAGAGTAATCCTCCTGGGCTGGTTTACTTTAGTACTCTGGCTGGCTGGCTGGCTCATTTTCCTCTCGTCTGAAGATGAGACTGGAACATTTTTTACGCCAGCAGGTGTGGAAGGCAAGTCCTTACCGGCACCTGCGAGTGTCTTAGGTTGGAGTGTGGGAGTGCTGGGAGGAGTCCCCTCTGTCAGCCTAGAGCCTGGGGAAATGGCTTTGTGACACTGACTCTTCTTCACTTTCTTCTCTGTTGTACCAGGAGCCTTGACATTTATCTGAGGCTTCTCCTTCAGTGGTATTCCCAGTTCATCCTTCTCAAAGGTAACAAATGAACAGTATCCATCCGTGGAAGAAATTGCAAGAAAGGCTCCATCACTGGACCTGTTTGGATTTTTTTTCCATTAGGAGCAAATGTTAAAACTTTTTTCTTCAACTCCCAATCCCCCCATCTGTGACACACATCTGTTCCTCTTCCCTTCCCCCGAGTACATGCATACATCTAAATAAAACTGCATTCAAGCGAAAGACATGCAATTCAAATGATCTTCAAGTCTGGCCTTCACATCTGATTTAATCTCTCTGGCCTTGTCTGTGATCAGTGGTATTATGCTGCTGCTAGCACCTGCATTCACCTCAGCAGGCACTGATCAATTGCAGGTACAAAACCCCTCCAGGCACAGTTTCTGAAATATTGCTGAAGTCTGCCCATTTAGACCAGCAGAGCAGCTTAAGCTCTTTAGCTATGGTCCCCGTGCTAGGTAGAGATCCCTGTGTTCAAAATCACTGCGGTGCTCATATGGGCAGGCCCATGGTACTTATTTCACCAAGTAAATCAATCACTGATAAAAAACATATGCTTTCCTATTCTCTTCTGCTCCCCTCCTCCTGACACACAATGATTTTCAGTTTCTGAGCATCAGTTATAACTTCTGATAGAGGCTTCCACGTTGTCCTCAGCTTACGAATACTGGCTAGAAAGGCGTAACAAGCCTAGTCCAGCAGAGGGATTATCCTGATTGCAAGTCTCAGCTTCAATTTTCAGCTCCAGTTCAGACTTCCTGCATCAGGCCAGATAAACTACTTAGTCCCATACACGAAGAACCATCAAGCAGAACTACACAGATAAAGCTTAATTTGGCCAGGATACTGATACCTGAACGCAGAGGTGACTTTTGAAACCTCTGAATAACATCGTTATTACCAGTAACACTGCCTGGACAATGAGTACTTTACAAAGGCACCCAAGTACATTAGGATTTGTACAAATTTTCTATTTGTCTGTACAATGCTATCTACTTGTCCTTTGGCTGCTTGCACCTTGTTTCCCAACCAAAGAACTGTAATTCTTCAGTTTACAGGGCAAACGAGATGACTTGTTTGGATATCACAATGACAGTGACCAAAGACATGTCATAAATGAAACACAAAAATAAAGCAAGACACAGGAAGTTGTGCAGAGCCTCACTGTATAAAAAGGACAACCTCTCCTCTCCCCCTCCCATCACAACAACTTTTAAGAATCTAACCATTACATACCATGAAATGTCACTGAGGGTGTGATAATGTATGTTAGAAACATAGCCAAAGGGGAAAGACTGCTCAGTGTCATAAAAAAGCACAGAATCTTCTGAGGCAACAGCGAACACCAATCGATAGGGCAAATTCAACAGACCAGGAGATGATTTCTGACTAATTTCATCTAGAATGCAAAGAAATGAAAACACTGAGAATTCTCTCTTGTACTCATTGCAGGGTAGTAAACATACTAGTTAGTCATGAACCCAAACAAAGATTTAATTATTCATCAAGATAACGGCTGAGAAGATGGCACTTCTATAAAACAAAGCTTAATGTCAAGCACTAACATTTCTATTGCCTACAGATTGCCCCCCATTGTCTTGAGAGAGAAATCAGCAGAAGTTTAGTTCATCCAAGTTGTTAATATTTTGTTTTGTCTGTCACATTTTCCAGTTTAAATTCTTCAATGTATTTATATGCACTTTAATACTGAAGTCAAAACAAACAAACCTTAGGAAATACTTTAATTTAAAGTCACCATAAATTTATACCACCACATTATATTCACAGAATCATAGAATGGTTTGGGTTCAATGGGACCTTAAAGACCACCTGGTTCCACCCCCCCAGCCATGGGCAGGGACACCTCCCACCAGAGCAGGTTGCCCAAAGCCCCATCCAGCCTGGCCCTGAACACTGCCAGGGATGGGGCATTCTGAATGACTCATTCAAAATAATGCATTTAGCTCCATGCATGGTATCTTGGATTCAGCTCCTAGCTAATCTTTGGCTTCCAACATTAGTTCTTTGTAAAGACAGGTTATTCAGACTTGACCAGAAGCTGTGCGCTAGCTAGCTATTTTCAGAAATCCCTAGTATACAGACCTCCTGTTCACTTCCACGATTGTGGAAACAATGCACTGAAAAAAACAAGACATTACCATAATGTTAATGTAAGGTGCTTACGCTTACAGATTTGTGGACTACCACAGATTCTCACTTTTCAGGGACTGTACAGCAGAAACTAACCAGTGCATTTCGGAGAGCTACGGAGACTGACTGCAGACACTCGTCTCCTTACCTTGCACCACAGAACTACAATAGATCTAAAGATTATGATGGAAATACAGAACACAAGAACAGGTACTTTCTAAATCCTCCAAGGAATACTACAAATTGACTCTCTAAAGAAAGAGGTTTTATTGCACTCCTTGAGATGAGCAAAGCTCTGCTTTTTCACCAGAATAAGAGTGGTCTTGTTAAAATATAAACACTCCTGGCCTCACAGGGCTTGCGATAAGGCTATATTTCAATCTCCAGGTAAGTTCTCATGCAACTTCATACCATTCTTCCCCTCCTCAGAACTCCCGTTCTGGCCAGTAACACCAGCATTGATTCAAGTTTGGCTTCCTTGAATAAACATCAATGGTTGTTGCAAACTACACCAACTCTGTGGCGTTTCTGTGATGTGGGTAGTTGGGACTAAAAATATTTCACTGGGTTGCTCCTTTAGTGCTAAGCCAAGTTATTTACTTTTATTCACAGAAAATGATTAAAAGTTAAAGGAAAATACTAAACAGTATTTCTGTAGCCGACACGGCCAAGAAGCTAATTAAGAAGTTAATTCGCTATATCAAAAGCTATTCACAAGGTACTTGAGGTGAATTCAGGGTCTTAGAATCAGGAAACAGTTTCTAAGATGTGGTACAACACTATCTTAAGGAATGTTAAAAGGCTAGGGAATAAAATCATATGGCCTGCAAATAAACAGCCACACTAGCCTTTTCACATGTTTGCTGTAAAAATCATAATCCCCGACGGATTTACAGTACCTTTATTAAGTGCTCGTCTCAACTCAAAGTAGACTGGGCAGCAGCGAACAGCAAGAGTTGCCTTTCCAGGACAGGGCAGATGACCCATAGGCCTTTTATGAAGAATAAGTATTTCAGAAAACAGCACTTGATTTTTTTTTAATAAAATGATATTTTGATCTTATTAAACTCTACCTTTTAAGATTGTTTCTGGAGAAAACATATGTGGTGTTTGTTACATTTTCTCCTGATTCAACACAGCCAGCTGCAAAAACAGGTCGAAACATTACTCATCAAGTCAAAAAGGTACTGAGTACACACTTTCTGCCTATAAACATTTTACTTCTCAGGAATTAGACTTGTCAGTTGGGCAAGAGCTGTGCAACCTAAATACAACTTTAAAAGGCATCCCAAATATTTATTTAATGCTGTTTGTGTTTCCCTTATATACTTCCCGCTCAAAGCTTCTTTTTAATGATGCCAGACATCTATAAAAGCAGTGCTTATATGGGCAAACTGATCCCCTCCTTGCAATGTTATTTCTACTATGACTGCAGAATGTTTTTTAAAAAGGATAAAAATGATGAGAGACCTGACAGTCAAAATAAACCACTCATTATTCTTCATTTCTATTTAAACAGAGCTGTATTGTTGCAGTGTACGTTTCAGTTAAGAAAAATGCCACAAATATAACTTTTATCACCAGAGAAGGTTGAGGTTCTGGATTGCTAATGAACGAGTGGAGTCTCTGTTTCCTTCAACGGGAAGATGATTAAGGAGGAATGGCACAATTCAAATAAATAAGCATCCCCTAGCAGTTTGAAAGCAATCCTAATGCACATTCAAAGTAAAGTATAATAAACATTACATGTTCTTACATACCTGGAGTGAGTAATAAGGAGCCATCAGGAGTAAAACTGAGTCTGCGGAAAAATGACTTCATGCTGTCATCATGAAACATCCGATAGCTCCTAGCCTGTAACATTGAAAATATGATTGCAAGAAGTGCCATGAATATGTCAGTTGGAATACAAGCGCGAAAAGTCATCTAGTTGTACAGTCCAACCTCACAGAGCTTTTAAAATAAAAGATAAATATTTTAAAAACCATAATTCCTTCAAACTCATTTTCCCCCTTTGCAATAAATTCTTCACAGCTAAGAAAAATAACCCTGATTCCTCATCAGCTAATCAAAACACTCTTAAGAGCGGTCACATTAGACCAGTAATCACAAAGTAGTAATAACCTGGAGAACAACATTATGTAACAGTCGGTGTAAAAACCTGTTCGTTAGGCATTTAGTTTTAACTCTAGGAGTAGAGGTTTAAAGAAAGCTTCTGTAATGGCAAAGAGACTTCTCTCAGGCCTGTTCTTTAGTCTCTATAAAACTGTTACAAATATTTCACAAAAAAAAAAAAAGGAATAAAAAGAATTAAAAAGGTTATAGCTGGCTTAGAAGTGTTATTTTACTCGGAATTATTTTGGGGAAAAAAAAGTTCTTTGGTTTTTCTCTTTAAAAATAGTGAAAATTTAGGAAATTCTAATCCCATTTTTCTTAAAAATCAGTCCCCCCTTTTTGTAAATTTCAGGCTGTTGAATTTAAAAGATTAATGCTATGTCATATCCATTCATAAATGTACAGCTACACTCTGACAGACGTGTTTTAAATCTATTAAAAATTCGTCACACATACTATTTTTTCCATGACATTTTTAACATTTACAGCCAAAGACGCTGTGTTACTACTTTACTCAGCTGAACTTTCAAGAGATCAGCAGCAGCAGGCAATGTTCTTTGTTAGTCACTTCTACAATGACAGAGGAAACCTGAAGAGGTCTCTACTCATAAAACGTTAAAGTTAGATGCAGACGAAAGTATTTGATATGTGGATTATTTGAATGGAAAATATCTGTCCCTTTAGTTTCGGAGAACAGACTAACTCATACAGAATAGCACCCAGCACATTCTCTAGTACCATCAGCAGCAGAACAACACACCTCTCCTTCAGCTCCCGACCCAGATGGCATCTTGGTAACGTTGAATGCTACACGCCTGGTTTGTGTGTTGTATACTCGCAGGACCCTACATGGTGGAGAGCACAGTTAGCTGTAGCCAGCTTCCCTTCACCTCAAGTTTCACATAGCATTACAACACCTCACTTTTCAGTCAGGACTGCCAAAAATAAATGACAATCACACAATAATTATAGCTCTGTTCATGAGACAACGCCGGGGAGGACACGTCTTTATGGCTAAGCAAGCAGTTAATCACTGACAACTATTTGACTCAATGAGGTTTGTAAGGTACGAGCATATATATTCATAGAGGAAAAAGGGAATTAATGGACAGTGAACAGCCACGCCATTCCTACCTGCGCTGTAGTAGCTAATAAGTTCCTGTGGAATAGGAACTCTCCTCAAAGACAATTAGTTACATTTCTAGGCTTTAATTCAGTTTCCTTTGGAAGACATGAAAACCAGAGTATAACTCCACAGAGAAGGTTTGAGCTCCACTGACTTCATCTCAGTAAACAGCAGGTAGCCAAAGCAAATCCAACTGCTGGTCCCACCATCCCGTCCTTTCTGCCAGCTCAGACACCCACTGAAGCCTTCACTGGGTTACGTTGGTTTGTGTTTCACTGCTGTTCGTTTTAATAGAAGCACACAAATTTCACATAACTGATTATCAGAAAACAGAGGCTCATAATGACCTAGCAGCCATTAACTCATCATTTTTCTGAGCCTATTGCGAATCTTAAATCAAAACTACTTTTCCACTACTACAGTAATTTTCCTTGCAACTGGTGCCAAATGACACACATTTATTAGCCAGCTGCGACCCCTCCTGAGCAGCACACATGCCCTAGACAGCTTAAGCTGAACTGCAAAGTTCTGACAAAGGCCAAGTTTATGAAGTGTGTGTTTGCTTTCCCAATGACATCACTTACAAAACTGCTTGGGATGGAGGGAGCAAGAGGGTGAAAGAAATATATCAGTGAAAAAAAGTATTTTAACTGATTTCTTAACCTGCTTATACCTTTCTCTAAAATGCATTGACAAGGATGGACTTATTAGCTCACTGACAACCAGAGAATGCAGCAATCTCTTCAGATGTATCTGGTATCTCTAACGACTAATATCATGAAAGCTTATTTCCTGAAGACAATTTTCTAAAAAAACGTTATATAAGCTTACTTGCCATTTAGAAAAGACACTCAGACCTCAGGAATCATTTACCACAAGCAAAAAGTTTACTGAATTATCATGTTGCTTTCACATCAACCTTCTTAGACAACAATCTGAACATAGATAAAAGTCACATTTATCTCATACACATGCTTTCAATTCATCCTCAAGTAAGAAAGAACACTAAGGCAAAACACTTAGACCATCAGCTCACCTATCACAACTCAGAGTTGCAATGTACTGGCCTAGAGGATCCCAGGTTATTCCTTGGACATAACTCTTGTGTTCATTTAATATTGAAACCTTCTGCCCTGAAATTACAAACAGTTTCCAAATTCTGAATTCAAATGTGTTTTAAAAACATTTCTTCATTTCAGAAATAAAACAAGGCAAGACGTTTTAAAATACAAACTAGTAATTTTTTAAACAAATTTATCTTGATGGTACCTGACATGAATGTTGGAAACAGAAATATTCTAGACATACAACAGATTCTAGACATAAATTCAGCCAATTGGTACACGCTAATTTAAGGCTTGTTCCCTACAAACTAACGCAGACAAGCAGCTTGGTTCAGGCATCAAATGTGCAAGATGAGTATATTTCAAAACCTTTCTGATTTAGAAAAAAAAATAACCATGGAAGTCTAGAGTATTCCTCAACAATTAACTGACTTTGGCTGAATACAAAGCCAGAAATTCCAGCACTAAAACACAACTGTCAGCTGGGGCTAGATAGCCAGGCGCTGCTCTCTGGAGCTGTGGAAACTCACCTACTCTGCTGAGCAGGCACTGAACAAATATACTGCATGAATGCTGACTGATGGCTTCCACACACACAGCTTTCAGAAATACCTCTACAGCAGTGCTAACTCATGCTCTTCCACA
Source organism: Anser anser (assembly GCF_964211835.1). Classification (NCBI taxonomy): domain Eukaryota; kingdom Metazoa; phylum Chordata; class Aves; order Anseriformes; family Anatidae; genus Anser; species Anser anser. The sequence continues at coordinate 114,309,052 of NC_139720.1, read as the reverse complement.
GCTCACTGTATCATGAACATCTTTCAAAGGCTTGAACTCTCTGACCTAACATGAATGTCACAAATCTAAAGCATCGTGATGAGGTAAATTTACAGAAAATTGTCATGAAATACTATGTTTTAAATACCAGTGACAGACTTTCTTCTAGTGTCATAGTGTCGCTTTGTTTCAAAGGAACAGCTCTTTGAAAAGATTACACAAAGAGTCGAGGCCATGCTGCGTAATTCCCGAAGTCCTTCTGCCCCCCTTGTTCTCAGACAGTGACCAACAACACATGCCTAAGAGCCTAAGAAGCAAGCAAGCACGTAATGGTATTTCTCCAGGATGCCCTGAGAGTTGCCAACAGTTTGTGCCTGTAGGATTTCTAAAGCCAGTGATCTGGTCTTTGTACTAAACAGCCCTATGGATTTTTATTATTAATTTTCTTCCTGCCATTTTTTGTTGTTTTTTAAACCATGCAAGCTTTTAGCCTGGATATTATAAGAAGCTCTCCTTGAAGCTCTTTACTTTCATGTACCTCCCACTTCAACCACAAAGCCTACATTTTCCATTAATGGCTTCTTACTTCCAACTTATTAGTTGTGTCTCCACTTAGAAGACACAAAACTCCTCTGCAGCAATAATTTAATGCTAAAAGAAAGCAGCAAGAATGGAATACATTACACATATATTATGTAAGTAACATAAAAGGACATCCAGCTTTTTTTAGTAAAAATTTGAATAGATATGTCCATTTAAAGTTGTTAAAAGCAGTCCAAAATGCAGGACATTTCATCACTATCTGCCTGCACATACTTAAGCTCTGAGCACATACACACTTAGTTGAACATTCTTGTATTTATGGTAAAGGAGTGTATGTGAACACAGTTAGGAGGATGGGAGAGATATTAAGCATCCAAACCAAGAACATGGAAAAACGTCAGCAGCAGAACATTTATACTTTCATGAGTGCACGCACTGAGAAATTAACCTGGATGCTATTTTTTTTTTTTAAATTAGATACTAAGTATAAGAAATGCAAGATTAAAGTTTAACTCTAGTGAAAGTCAAGTATTTCCACATTAGATTAGAATTTAAAGTAATGATTGCACTGCTAATAAGAAAACACCAAACCACTCTCAAGCAACCAAACCTAATTGGTTACTACCAACCATACATACATGGCTGGACACTGCAGAGTGCTAAGTATTCTGGGTTGGTCCAACAGAACTTCTACAGTTGGGCTTGGAGAATATGAGCAATCCCATGGCAGTGGGATGAAAATGAACAAAAGTTTGTTGCTGAACAGAGCCTGAAAAAGTGTCACATCTTGCAAAAAGAAACGGCCTACATCCTACATGTTCTTTCTGGATTTGACCGAGGTAGTTAGTTACTTGATACCAGTCAACTTTTATGTGTTTGTTGGGGTGGGGGGAGGTGAACGAGTAATACACGAGACACTTGTATAGGAGCTTGGGGAAAGAAAAAGGGTGCAGTTTGCTTTCTCAGTGAAGATATGAAGAGATGACTTAGTACACTTTGCTGGCCTGAAGGTATCCTTATGTGCCGGGCTATCTGCCTCGCAATTCCAGAAGTTTAGCAACTAAGGGGACTGCTCTCTCACAAACAGAAAATATTTTTAACCTTTTTGATAAATACCCTAAGACGCTTCCATCAGTACTGGAGCCACAAATAAGAAAAAGCATTTACCTTTATTGACATCCCACATTATTGCTGTGTTATCTACAGAAGCAGATGCCATGTAATTTCCATCAGAAGTCCAACAAATATCGTACACGTCTTCTAGGTGGCCTCTAGAAGCCAGAAGAGAAGATACCAATTATTAAGGTGAACAGATACATGTAAATGTTAACAGTTTTGCACAATTTCAGGTTAAAAAGAAAATCAGAGATCCAAATTAAAAAATCATGGAAGTAAAATGAACAGCATGATTTTCAGCTTCTAAAAAACTTCCATATTCAGGAGGTGGTAGAACGTTCTTAAAAGCACATCCTACTTCTACTCAAAATAAGCCTGCCTTTTCAACATTCCTTTTTTTCCACAGACAATAAAAAACCTTGCATTTGAAATTGCTTTTGAATTTATATCTAAAGAGCTGCAAATGAATAGTTCTAGGACGTGTACAAACAGAACACTACACCAAAGAAGTCAAGAAGTGACACAATTCAAGACAACTTTACTGCATATTTATGGGTTTTATAAAAGCAGTAAACAAACATGCACGCTCAGCAGAACCACATGAAACACAGAAAATTAAGGTTGATTTAGATGCAACTGAACAAACTTTGTAAGATATTCAGAACCACCTAGAAGGACTTCACCAAAACCAATTTGTATTGCCTGTAGTTTAAAGATTTGCCATACAGTGTCATAGCTTTAATAATTAATATTTGCAATGCTAAATTTAGGGAAGGGGGGTTGGCTTTGTTTGTTTGCTTTAAGAGCTTGATGCTCCTAAGGATCCTGCCAGTACTTCATGCAATTTCACTAGCACGTTTGAAACTTTGCACATAAACCTCAACAGTTGCAAGGAATCTAACAGTTATGTACAGCACAGTTATTTTTTTGTAAAATAGTGTAAATTCTTAATAATTTTATCAGCATAGACGGAGACCTAAACTTTTAACAGGTACTACACAGAAAATGGAGCAGGTATAAATACTGCTCATTTGAAGTACTGCAGAAACACTTATTTCTTTTGATCTTCTGCCGAGTGAGAACAGAACATGTTCCAACTGCCAGCATTGGTTTAATGCCTTAGTCACTATCAGCTAATACTGACCTAGACTTACCAGGCACAGTGTGTATATTGTATTAATCACTGTATAGTTTGAAACTATTACAAAGAACCAGTTGTAAAAGACTGGTCTAGCTTCACATCTACTGTCCGGCAAACTTCAATGAACCATTTCAACTACTGACATTTTTTTGCTTTAATAATGATCAAAATTTCCACTATAAAGCTAATAAATAAAACTTCACATTTTCTTTAAATATGTATATACACACACACACACACACGTGTTAAAGTTTAAGTGCCTGCAAATCTCATGAACCAGTTTCAGAGCACATCAGTTATGTCACGTAAATTAAGTCACGTAAATGCCTTAACTAAGAGGATGCAGGTTGGCACTGTATCAAAAGAAAAAATAAAAGATGATAAAAGGATGAACATTGGAGTAAGCAAATCTTAGAGAATACTGAAGTTCTAAATACACTGAGCAGAAGACTGTACTATATGACAAAAGCCACTGCAGAATCAAAAACCCAGAACAGAAAGCGAGCTAAAAAATATTGAGCTACCTTAAAGTTTTAACAACTGTCCAGTTTTCCTTGTTGAGCTGTGCTTCATCTTCATCCTGAAAAGCTAGTGGTTCCAGTTCTTTGCTATCATTCAGCTTCCACAACAAAATAACAGCATCTGGAGAAGAAATACTATGAAGCCTTCTTTTCCACTCATTGTTTTGTTAACATATTACATTTAGTTTAACATTACAGTTATCTCATGTATGACACATGAAAAACAAGCCTTAATTTGTGATGAGGAAGAAGAGACTGCTTTACCCTCCAGTGTGAGCTACTGATTTTAATCTAAGTATTTTTTATGTAATGCTAATAAAAAGAATAGAGAGACTCCCAGGAGTTAAAATGAGAGTTAAGTGCTTGATTTCCAATTTACTTTTGATTAGAGCCGGCTATGGTTCTGCACTTCAGGCTTTTGAAAATCTTCCATTAAGGTAGGTAACACTCAGCTCTGTCTCACAGAGCACCCCCCCACCTAACGCTGTCCCTGCTGCGACTGAAGAACCCACACGGCCCTGGAGGGACAGGGCTAAATTTACAGATTCTGCCACAGCGTCTCAGCATGATGCTAGGCAGTACACTCAGTCTCCCCACCTCTGAAACACAGACAGCAATTATTTTATATCTGGAATACATCCTCTCAGACACACAGACAGTGAGAAGTTATTTAAGAACTGCATGGCAAGTATTTGCCATGTACAATCAGAGGGCACACAGCAGTCCATAGCTAGAAGTGCGAGAGACAGGTATGAATAAACCCCCATGTTCATTTTCTCCCCTCCACTCACCAGATGCACAAACAGCTTCTTTATGTTAGCTTCTTTAGGCATTATCACTCACCATCTCCACCAGATGCTAGGATCTCACCGCTGGGAGAGAAGCGCACAACATTTACTGCCTTGGTATGGCGGGCGAGGTTGGACAAGAATTCCACAATAGCTTTTCCATCCGGTCCTTTTTCCACTTTCCATATCTACTTACAAAAGCATTACAGGTAGTTTTCAGAAACAAGATGTAAGCTGTGGTCATCACTACAAGAATTCACAATTTACTCCTTGGGCAGTCATTCTGAACTTATTATCTGAAACTCTGACAGCTCAAGCTGCAATAGCACAACATTTTTCTCTCTACAAACTACAACTGTAATTATATCGCAGAATTATTTTAGTCTGATGAAATGCATTACCAAATATTTCCCATAAATTTAAAAAACAACCACCAAACACATGACATCATTCTCTTATCTTTCATCAGCAACCTCCACCTTCAAGTGAATTTGACACGTCTGTAGATAGCGATTTTAATATTATGGGTTTACAATAACTCCAACAACCACAAATAGTAACAATCCAAAACAAAAAAAAACACAACACCCAAACACCCTTATCTCTACAGGAAAAAAAAAAAGTGTGGATGCAATCCAGACAGTCCAGATTGAAAGGACAGGTCTGATCTTTGCATCTCAGATCCTCTGGTAAACCAGAATATTTCTCCATTAAGAAAATGCAGCAATAACAATATGAAAAAGAAAACCTTCTTATTTCTCTCTTCCTGCTTATTGCACATGTAGTGAGACCTCATTACAATATTTTTCAAATACATCAGATGTGTGAAGACTGACAAAACATAAGCAGACTCAAAAGATATTTAAAAGGTAAAATTATCCAAGACTGATAGATGGATGCATACTCACATAGCAGAAAACCTGCATGAAGTCTTTGTGTGGGAGTTTGTTACCAAGGAGCACAGGGAGGCTCCTGGTTGCAATCCTTCTTTATGGCAAGATAAGTTTGAGGAAAATTGAAGGGTTAGCACTAGAGATTTTAGCAAGCAAGCCAATTTTTTCCTTCTTTTTTTTTTTTTTAAATGGCAAACCACCATGCCTGGATATTGAAGGGACATACAGGGAAACGAACAGCCCAGCAGGATGGGAACCTACTCTGTTTCAGTATTAGTTCCAAAAAAAAAAGGGGGAGGCAAAAAGAAAACTGTGCCTCACTAGCCCATTAACTTTATTTAAGGAGATGACTAAGATGCATTTAAAAAGAACGTCGCTCTCTCAGTGCATTCGTTTTCCCAAAGCTTTCCAATCAGGCCTTACTTCTAAGAGAAAAAAATAGCGATTACTAACTGACTAACAGGAACAATATGTATCAGGAATTTTTATGACAGAAAGCAACTGCTTGTTTTTGCAGTGGTGCATCTCACAGACACGTCTCTTGGGGCTTACGCTCCTCAGCCACCTGATACTGCCAGGGGCGACCCTCAGGAGGCTGAGGACGGGACTCCCAACGCCTGCCGACACCGACCCGGGGCGCTACTCACGCGGACGGCCGTGTCGACGCCGGCCGAGGCCAGCCGGTTGATCTTCCCGTCGGCTCCGCGCTGGAAGTCCAAGCTGTACACGGGCTCCTTGTTATGCCACGCTATTTCGCACGTGATCACCTTCATGGCTGCTTGAAGAGAACGCAGCGAGGCGCCGCTCCGCTCGCCTCACGGCCCAACCGCCGCCAACGGCCGCTAACGGCCGCCGCGCGCCCCCCGCCCCTACCTGCGGCGCCGCGCGGCCTGGCCCCGCTCCCGCCCGCGAGCGCGTTTCCCGCTCCTGCTCGCCCCGCCCCTGCCGCCGCCGCGGCGCCTGCGCAGTCGGACCCCCCCCGGAGGGCAACGCCTGAGGTGGGGCAGCGCCCCCCGGCGGGGCGGCGCCATGACGGCGGGCAGCGATAACAGAGCCCGAAACGTTGGGCGTTTTATTTTGGCTATGTTTTCAAGAAAAGGACACCTAAATAAAGGGCACTGCCTAAGCCTTCTCCTCCCACCCAGGGTCGCCCCGCTTTCTGACGAGCTTTCTGCTTGAAATAAGGCAGCTATGCCAGCCGTGCTGCAGAGCAGTTATTTATAAACAAGAACATCCTCTTGGGGCACAGGTTTTGATCTAGCAAACTCAGATTTATTTTCTGTTTTTTTTTATTTGATTTTTTAATTTTTTACAAAAAATACATTTTAACAGGTAAATAAAAACCATTTCCATTAGTCCACTGTTCAAAGTGTAAATGTACATTGTAAATTTTCAATTTTTAATATAGACATATGCTATATTTTGAGAGTCACCTACAATAAACTCAACTACGGGATCCGATGAAACATAATAAATAAAGAAATGGAAAACTACACACCAATAAATGGAAAATATAAACTTTTTAAAAGTCATACAAAGTTATATTACAGCCACCTCTTCAAAAATCAAACATTCAATTTAGCCATTATAAAGTACAACAGAATCACGTTATCCTTATTGGCATACAAGAACAGATAGCATCTCCAAATTGAAATGCTATCCCTTACAAGAAATTGAGCTACAACTTACTTGGATCATGTTCCTTTTTAATCAGGACAGTTAGCAGTGCAAAAGCCAAAATCATTGGCTTGACAAAAAGTACAATTCCTAGGTATGAAAACACTGGATGCAGTTTCATGATTTTTATTTTAAAGCAAGAACCATTTTTCTTGATCACTTTTTGGATGATGAATAATACCAGACGTAGAAGGTAGATGTGCTGTCTTTGCCACCTCTTCTCGTTCATGACGACTTGAAAAGAAAAGCATGCAACAGGCTGAGGAGAATACTGTCACCACTGTAATAATGTTTTGTCTCAGCACCATTTCTTCCAGGAAGTTTCTGCGTGAGCATTAAAGCATAGAACTAGTGGCTTAATAGTTGCTGTGAAACATTTAAGGAGGTTAGAAAAAAAAAAGTGTGACCCTAAAGGATGTCTAAACTTGAAGACAGCATAAAAAATTGTATTTGAACACTTTCAGCTTTAGCTTACTGTGTAGTTTAACACCACAGATAAGACATGCCTCCTTTTCGAAGTTATTTCTATTTCAACCAGATAATCAAGGATTTAGTAGTCTGACCCATTTATACACAGCATGGCACATTGATAGGAAAGTAAGTTCTGGAAATGAGTCTCAGCACCCTCACATGCCAGCCTGAAAGACTCTAGGGCAGAATACATGTTTAATGCTACAGCAGTTCCCCCCCACCCCCCAAGATAACATATACAAGCATTTGTATACATCACAGAACCTGTATGTCAATCCTTTTCAGCACTGGGCTGCCCTGAAAAAACACCTTCCAAGTCTCAAGAGGTGATGTTACAGCTGAGATCCTCCAGGAGTCCAACCCTAGCTTTTGATACGTTCTCTCCAGTGGGCCACCAGAACGTTTCCCATTCTGTCAGATACCTCTGACTTGGAAAGAAGTGGGCAAGAGCTGCAAGTTGAAAACCAACCACTCGAACCTGTGTACTGGTACGTACTGGACTTGGGAACCAGCACTGTTGCATTCAGATGGGACCTATAGATGTTCAGATAGGAACTACAGATGGTAGAACTGAACATCCCTCCCACTGCACTCAAACAGAGAAACAAACCCTAGGAAACAACAATCAAGTAGCAAGGGCAGGACACACATAGGTATGTGGTCTCCAAGACTGAAAAGGCTGAAATATCCCATGGCTTTGTTTATGCTGGAAGATTATGTACACAATGTTCGTAAGTGGCACCAAAAAAATCCAAAAGGGAGCCAAAGATCACCCACTTTAAGGATGAGACCCTTAAGGAATTTTTTCCTCTTTTGGTAGTAAAAAACATTTTTGCCCATATTGGCAATATTTGTGATCTATTAGTCACATTTCTAGAACATTAATGCAACATACAACATTTTTGATAGTAATGAAAATACTGTAGCTTACAATAACATCACCGAGGTTTGTTCTTAGAAGGAAATCAAGGAAGGCTCTTTTTGCATTTTTAATATATTCTACTACTTCGATTTCAGAAGAGGAAAAAATTGCAAGTATCAACGCTTATATAAGACCAAAAGTCAACCAAAACTTCTGTAGAAAAGTATTAAGATTCCTAATCATAAAAATATTTGCAAATTTAATTACAAATACATTTTAAAAGCAAAATCCTTAATTAAGTACATTGGGGTTGGTCAATATTGACAGTGTTCCTTTACGAGGAAGTTAAGATAACCCCCACTGTATCCGTGGGAACATCTAAACGCATAGAGTATATACACTTATCAATCAAACTATGTCAAATATATAAAGTGAAGAAGCAGTATTTACACTTTTGAGCCTATACAGAGGTTATAATGGAAGAACAAATACGAGTGCTAAAATCTTAAGATATTAAGTACTACTGATTTCATGCATTTGTTCTACAACTTGTCCTAAAATTTCATCTACCACATCAATATCGTAATTTACTTGCTGCAAGTCTAGATCAGGCATGATCGTAGCCAAAAGTTGTCCAACATTCACTCGAAGGGAGCGTAGTTTCAGGCTGTGAAGAAATAATTTGATATGTTTAGATATAGATAAGTTTCATGTTAAAATACACACAACTTTAATTAATAAAGCTGGACTAAGGTTCAATAATGCAAAGGCTCTGTGCATGACTTCTGTAAACCAAAAGGAAACTGAAACTGCAACAAGATAATTTCAAGATCTACTGATTTTTCAAAGCTGATTCTTGAGTTTTTAATTTTGAAGGTGTACATTTCCTTAGCTTCAAAGGAATACTAAGAATTCTGCCCTTCTGAAAAGAAGTTTAATACTTCCATTTAAGTTAGCAAATAAGCACTTGCACAATCCTCTACCCCACAATACCTCTTTATTTCTCAAAACAGTATTAAAAAAACCACAATTTTTATACATCTAGAATCACAAACTACTACCACCAATGGGAACAAAAGAAGAGAAAAAGACAAGAAAAAAAAGGCAAGAAAGAGTAGCTTGTCCAAAGGCTTGAAATTATAAAGAGGAATTAAGGTAGGAGTTACAGTACAAGGAAAATACTATTCCTCCTCTTTTTGCTTTCTTTCATGGTTCAACTGCTCTATCGTCCTCCTGCCCAAATTGCTTCCATATCGTTCATTCCTTCTCTTGAGCATTTCCTTCTACCATCATTTCCTTTATTATCTCCAGTAGCCAGTCTTCACAGTGCCATCAAATCCCAATAGTACTTGTAACTGCCACCACAAGCAATGCATGTATTCGCTAATTCTTCCAGTCAGATGCAGTAAGCAGAAAATGAAATGCTGGCAGGTGAAGGGGAAATTGAACCCCAGAAAAACTTGGACTGAAAGGGGTCTCTAGAGGTCATCCAGTCCCTTCCCTCCACTCCCTTCAACACGTATTGAAAGAAGGGCTAACTCAAATCAAGTTGCTTTGGACCTTCTTGTGTTTGGAAAATCTCCACAGACGGAGATTCCACAGATTCCCTGGATCCCTTTTCCAGAGTTTGACTGCCCTCACTGTGGATATAAGAAAAAAAAGTTTAAACAGAATCTTTTCTTGCAGCTTGTTTCTTTTGCCTCTCATCCCATCACTGTGCTCGCCAGAAGCCAGACTTCCATCTTTTCTACACCCACATCCAGCTGCAGAAGAAAGCACTGAGGTACCAGATCTCAAGGCAGCTTTTTCTTCCTAAGGCTATTTCCCTCAGCATCCCCCCGTGCATCAGACGCTCCAAGCCCCTAATCACCTTGGTGGCCCTCCAGGGGCCGGTGTCTTTCATACACCAGGGAGCCGCAAACACTCCCTGTCTGGTCTCACAGTGCCCAGCAGAGAGCAAGAATCACTTCCCTCAAGCTGCTGGCTGAACTCTTGCCAACAGAGCCCAGCAGGCACCGGGCCCTCCCACCACAAGAGCGCACTGTTGACTCACATTCAAACTTCTAATCCCCCCCACCGGCCCAGGAGGAGCCTCCAGCTTGTTCAACTGCATGGGTTGTTCCCCGTGCATCTGAAAAACGTCACTGCTGCTCTGTTGAACTTCTGTGAGGCATCTTACAGCCCATTTCTCCAACTTGTTGAGGTCCCTCAACAACATCCCTACCTTCCAGCGTATCAGTGGTCCCCCTCCGATCTGGTGTCACTGAGAATCTAGCAAATTCATTTTGCTGTCATCTAGGCCATTAATGAAAGCATTAACAACAATTGGCCTTGATATTGATCCCCAAACTTATCAGACTGGCTAGTTTTACAACCCACCTCCTAGTCTACCTATCCAAATCATAACTCACAAATTTTGGTTATAAAATTATGGCAGCCTACATGGAAAGCTTTCCTAAATTGAAGGCCCATTTTCCCCTTATCTATAGAGCCAGTCACCTCATTGTAAGAGGTAATCAGGCTGGAGAGGCACTGTTTGCCCTCAGTCAATCCACGCTGGCTGTTTCTAATCACCTTGACTATTGTGAGGCTGCATGTGGCATCCAGGCAGATTTGCACCGCGGTCTTCCTGGGGACTGAGGTTACACTGACCAGTCTGTAGTTCAGATCCTCTTACTTGCCTGTCCTGAATACGGGTATGACAACTGCCTTTTTCCAGGCATCGGGAAGCTTAATTGACTGCCACAAACTTCTGGAGATGTCATCACAAGGCCAACTCCATCAGTTGATCAGCTCCCACTGATGCCTGTCACCTGGTTCCACAGACTTGGTTGCGTATGTTGAATTTGCTGAAGTGGTCCCATAATTCAGTCACCTTTTATTCCAGGCAATGCTTCAATTAACAATTAGGCTCATGGACCTTGGGGGCCAGAGGACAGACCTCACCAGTGAAAACGAAGGTAAAGGAGGTACTGAGTACCTCAGTAATGTGTCTCAGGTACCTCACATCCTTTGTCCACAAGGCCTCTGCCCCACAGAACAGCAGGCCCATAGTTTTCTGTTTTCCTGTTGCTGCTGCTGTGCTTACGGAAGCCCTTCTTGCTTGTCCTTCACAGACCTTACTAGTTTTAACTCCAGCTGAGCTCTGGCTTTCAATTCCATCTGACATGCTCAGCCAGTGTGTCTATATTCCTGCTGGACTAATCATCCTTCCTTCCACCTTGTACATGTGCTTCTTTTGTGGGTTTATTTCTACTAACGGAGAGCAGCAAAATCTCGACTTGAAAGCATAAACTCTTGTTTAGTGCGAAGATATACCCTGGACATGACCTAGTTCCACAGGACTGCTCTGCAGCAAGTTGCTATATGGGAGAACAAATCAGTTCCAAAACTGAAAACAAACTCTTTCCAGCAGGGTACAGCAGATCCAAGAAAGAAAAATAGCATGCAAAAGCGAAGTTCATCTATACAGCACATGCTAATAATCACCCTCTTTCTTGCCTTCTTTCTCCCTCCCCTTGTTCTGTAAATTGTGTCTAGAAATTATCTTACAACATTTTCAATATTTAAAGAAGTGTCAGTAGGGAATTATATTGTGCAATGGTCAATGCTGCTCAAACAAATACCTAGATCATTAAAAAAAAATACCTGATGAAGACATGAAGCATGAATGTTACTGAGCTGGGAGTCACAAAAGGCAGTAGAAAAGAATTCCAAGCACCAAGTTTTATTATATGATTATCAGACATGACCTTCAATCAAGGTCTTTCAGATACAATCAGCCAGCCAAAATCTTGTTTGATATAGTCTAAAAAGAACAAAATTGATACCTTTCTCCATCAGAAAAATTTACAGTCTCTTCTACATTACTGGTTGTAGAATCATTTGCTCGTGCTACCGCTTGCGGAATTGAAGCTTTTAACTGTGCGATTTCTCCTTTGAGTTCTTCACATTGACAGGCAATTTTATTTTTTTCCACTTGTAGCATTTCAATCTGGCAAGTAAATCAAAATAAACAACTTTATACATCACATCAATTTGTGGTGGTTAAAATAAATATAACCAAAACAAACTATTTGCTGACTGCTTTTAATTAACTTTTCAGGGAAATGTCATGATATGGCAAAATAGACAAACTGCTTTTGAGCAGCCAGCTGAACACACCGCACTCTAAACCTACTTTGTCAGACTCTCAGGTTTGCTTTTTTCTATCAACGGAAGCAAAAAAAACATAAGATTCTAGCCTAAGTTAGCCCCTTTTAGGTGGCTTGATTAGTTAATAGACTGGATTTAACTAAACAACATGTTAGGTACTAGAACTGCTATGAAACATCCCTTCAGGAAGACAGAAATTTATGTCTTTAATTGTCATTTTGAAGCATATCACCGTTTTAACAAACATACCTCATTTTTGTAACTGTCTCTCTCAATGCTGCATTTGTCCAGTTGCCTGAAAACATCATCCAGCTGCACAGCAATTTCGTCGACCTCACTCTTACTTTCACCGTCAGCACACTTGCTGCATTCAGTCTTTAAGTTCTGCAGAGTACTGCATTGTTCTTTTAGTTTTGCTATTTCTTCTAAGGCCTGTTCATACAGCACGCTTACTTCTGCCAAACTTCTTTCATGAATGTTTTCTTCTGCAAATGAAGAAATTGTCTCAGTTGACTGATGGCACATTTCTTTTTTCACATACTTATTATTCATTTCTAGTATCCTCTGTTCCAGTGTTTCTACTTGCTTGGTTAATACCTCACATTTGTTTTGGTACATTTCTTTTTCTTTGTTTACTAATTGCAGCTGATTTCTCAGTTCATTTCCAAGATCTGCAGATGTCTCAGAAAGATTATTCGCATTGTGCTGCTTAATTTCCACTTCTGCACTGGGAATTGGAATTTCAGTCTCATCTTCCATCTCTTCCTTTTTAACCACTAAATTTGGGACATCCGTCTGTGTTGCAGAGGTCAACTGTTCGCTTTTTGAATCTGAAGCAGTCGCACTGCAAGGTTCTCCGACATCACTGTTTTCTATCTGCTTCTCCTCCTGGTCCACATTAATACATTCAGTTTTTACCACTGGAACATCAGAATCTGCTGAAGGCTTTGGAGTGCTGCTCTCCTCTAAAATAATGACATCATCGTCATCATCATGGTTGCTGAATGTTCTTTCACTTAATCGAGGTGTTTTTAAAGACACAGGTGTGACACAGCCAGGTGTCTTCCGTTTCAGACTGAGGAAGAAAATATTAAATCAATTATTGTATTGTTCAAATACTGCAAAAGTCATTTGTTTTAAACTATGTTTAGTGTTTCGATAAGCACAATTCAAAACTGCTACTCAAAGAAAGAGATGTCTCCCTGCAGCACATCTTAAGTCAGTAGTCACAATAAATACCTTTCCTGTAAAAACAATGGCTGATATTCACACTAGGTTATTACTTTCATACATTATTTTGAGACAGACTCAACATTTAGGGATAGAGAAGACCTGTAACAGAGGTTAAGTAAAACATACTGTAGAGTGAGCTTAATGCAATACAGCCTTTTCCTAAAGAGAGACAAATCACTAAGCAATTTTCCTTGCCAGTACAGTGTTTTTTTGCTGCTTTCCTTTTTCTTCTTCACAAGGTTTCTAGGTATCTTTAATTAACACGGTTCTTCCTATAGTACCAGAAGTGACATACAAACTTTGGCAGCTATGACCCGAAGATGGGTCTGTACCCAACACCATCACTTTCATTAAAAAAATTATTAGGGATAAATAGGAATCTTTTTTGTATAGGTTCACTAACCTGTTGTCAGAATCAGAATGAGGTGAAGATACTGATCTGTTTGAAACTAGCAGAGGTCTTTTGACAGAAGCATTTGATGTTTCTGGTAAAAGTGCTCTTGGAACAGCTTCCTTTCCACTCACAGCTGAGAACGTTTTAAAATCTTTACTTGAGGAAACAGGTGTTTTTAAAAACATTTCATTATTGATCTATAAGATAATGTTAGTTAAGAATAGAAAGAGATATTAGTAGATTCTTCAGAATAGGTTTAAGTAGTTCTATTAACTATCTGAAAACACTTAGAATTATGACAGACATTTCTTCTGTGTACTGCAAGGATACAGAAGCAATATATATATTGCAATATGTATCTCCATATAGCAATCTCCTTGACCCTGGCTCAGTAGTTTGCAATAAGAAAGGTGGACTAGACTCCTCAGTTTTCTTTTTAAAAAAAAAAATTTTTTTTTTTAAAACCTCAGTTTTCTCAGCTTAATAATCACATACGCAAAGAACAAACAAACAAAAAAACCCACAACTAAACTCTACTGATATGTATCAACTACTGTTTCCTTTGTGTCTCTCCAATGCTGGTTTTAATTTTACTTTTTAGTGCATGTCTTAAACATAGAAATATTAGAAAGCAGCAAGGTTTTTTTTTTTTATATCTTAACTACAAATTTCTGCTGGATTTCTCAGAGGACTCCAGCTGCACAGTCCTCCCCGTGCACAGCTGCTTTCTGACAATAAATCTTTCTGATCTTACAAGTCTTTCTATAGAAGAACAGAAATAGAAATAGCTATTTTAAAGTACGATGTAGAATCCTGGGGAAGAGATTTTTCCAAGCAGCTTTGTAGCTGGGTCTGAAGTCTGACCATCATACACAAAATATGGGATAGATGTTTCTGTTAAGTTGCTCATAATTAATTCAGTTTGTCCAAAATGAACAAACCATTTTACTTTTAGAAATTACTTTTCTACTTGGATAAAATTAACTGCAGGAAAATGAATACAATGAAGTAGATGGATTAAAATAACACATGCAAAATCTCTTCTCCAGAAATTGAGTGATCTGAGGTTAACAGTTAGAGAACAACCTAAATCTCACTTTATAATTCAGAATCAAATTTCCTATCTGCACACTCCCATTACTAAATCATTTTGATTTGCATCTGCATTCCATTTGAATATGAGTTCCTCCTTGCAACACAAGCTTTCAAAAATACAGCTACTACAAATTCTACACTTACCCCAGCCCCCCCAACATTTTTTTCAATAAAACCTTTGTTTTTATCTCATCACATTTCCCTCTACAACAAATCCATTTTCAACAATCAGATATCATGTCATAAAAATAGCTATCCATGACTGACATCTTTTCTAGTACTATTTCGTGAGGCAGCTTTGACCCCTTCAAACCCTTTGTTCAGTACTGCATAGAACTCAATGCTGTATTTGCTATCATTGGACAGCAAAGATGGGGGATTTTTGGTTTACTAAGAGTGAATATAGCCTATACAACCAACAAAACAAAACAGGCTGTTGATCCAATCATCTGACCACGAGTTAAGGCAACCTAAATCAAAGCCTGGCCTACTGGATCAAACTGCAGAGTATTGTTGCCAGCAAGGATAACCCCATTACCAGCGTCAGTTTCCTATTGACTTCAGGAGAGTTACCTGGTGGCAGTAGTCCAGCCGTTTCTTCAGTTTTTCCCTGTCTCTGCACAGGAGCAAGGAAAAAATAAAAAGCTTAGATTCAAAGTGTTAATTCATTGTGAAACCAAATCAACTTACATCTAAGACTAAACACAATACACCTTATTTGGCTAGGTACATTTCTAACAAACACATTCTACTTTACTGAATGAAAATTTTCTGCATGAACTTAGAAACTATTGTAGTTTAAATTTAGCTTAACTTCAAACAAGTTCTCCCTCAGATCAAGATTTTAAAAAAATGTTTAAAACAATTAAAAAAAGCCTTCTAGAATGCAAACCAGAAATTCATTAAAATGCTCAAGTCTTTTTTTTTTTTTTTTTTCCATATACCTTAGCTAAGAATCCTCTCATTCTTAAATAAATGCATTGAGGTAGTCAGCTGCTTCAACGTGGGCCTTGAAAACAGTTTACCTAGACAAGGGCTCCTAACAGATAAAAGGGACTGTTTCTCTCTAACATCCCAAACTATCCTCATACTGCTTACTACTATGGAACGCCACCCCTCTGAGAACTGTAGTGAACACCAGCTTCTTGCACTATTCACCTCACTAGTTATTAAATGAGAGGGACCTCTTCTGCTATGACTTTTCTATTTTTTACTTAAGATGGAAAGCAAGCATTAGTCAAAGAGAGAAATTTGAAGGTCCTGTCAACATGCTAACACTGGAGAAAAGAGAAATGCTATTCAGCTAGTCATTACTATGATCAGGTCTTGATTGTAGGGCGCTATCTTCTGATGGATATATTCCCAGAAGGGTTGCAATCATATCATAGGTGAAAGAAAACAGTGTTTAGCTTTCACATTATTTTTCTAGCGTGGACACACAAGAAATTCTCTAGTACTCACTTTTTCTTATAAGTTTTCTCGTATGTGGGATGTATTAAGTCATCATCTTCTGGTTCTTCTGGCACATTACAATCCCTGAGTTAAGAGAAAAAAGGCCAACAAAAAGAGCTTAACATACATACTTACATTAGGTGATATAATAAAAGGTAGAAGCAATAGTTTGGTATTTATCTAAATCAAATTTTACCGGAATTGTGGATCAGGGTTCAGTGAGCAGTACCACTTTTCTGGCAAGTGCTCTATTCCATCTGGAAGCTTCCGCCACTTCAGACATGCATCACATTGTACCCATGTCTGATCAGGCTGCTTTCTGTAATGAAAAAAAACCAGAACTTTCACAATAAAAGGTTATTTTCATGATTGAGCATAATGTAGTAATAATAGTATATAAAGTTGTTTTAAATAAAAAGTGATACTCACTGGATCTCCTCAACTGGCAAAGCTAATGGATATTCTTCATTTTTCTTTGCTTTCATTTCATTCCAGTAATCATTAAGCTTTTCTCCTAGAGCCGCTATTGTGAGTCTAAAACCAAAAGTTTTTTAAAAAACACCTTAAATAATAAAATTTTAGAACAGAAATAACATTTTTAAAACTACGCTGAAATAATAAGCATATGAGCACATGAATATTTCCATTTGCGCAACAGTGAGCTTTTTGCTTTTAGCAAACCCTAGAAGTTCAGAATTGTGTGAAGCCATGTTTGTCAGCTAGGAAATCACAAGAAATTTTACTTGGGACACAAAGACAGTTTTAAACTGAAACAGAGAGTCCTTGATTCAGAAGCACTGTGCATGTACAGTGCAAACCCTGAAGCCAAATCATCAGCTAAGCTTCAATCCTAGAAGAATCATGGTACAAAGCTGCCTCTGTCAACCCGGTACTGAGGCGGGTATCTGGCTGTGTGTCTCTATAGGTTCATGACCACTCTAAACTGACCTACAGCAATACTACACTGAGACTGTAAACATATATTCACATTAGTGTAGTATATACTCTATATGCTGCTAAAAGAAGCAGGCCAGTTTTCCCCTATATTCATTTTTAGCTGGATTAGTTTCCTGATCAGGACTTACCACGCAGTGGCACAACTGTTAGAGCTGGCACACAGCAAGGAGTGGCGTAGAAGAGGAACAAGTCCCACAGGTGAGGTAAGGGTAAGACCGCCTATTATCAGCATGCTGATTTATGTCAGAGTTAAGTGACTGGAAAACCAGAGCCTGTGAGCCAGTCCCTCCCCTCCCATCTTATTCCAATACGTACACAACCTCATGCTTTGAACTAACACAAATGTCTAGGCAGTGACCTAGTCTGGCCTAGAAAGTTTCCATCTGGATAACCTCCAAACCCAAGTCATGAATTCTGGTGCCAGAAAAAGGAAGTAGCACAAGGGCAGAAATGAGCAGCAATGCTTAGACTGAATCGTGTCTCTTTTGGTGAGGGGAGAGAGACAAGTCAGCTTACATTGATCGTGGAATTACAGCATCAGTTTTTCATTTCTGTTCTGGGCTGCTTCTGAAAACCTGTACCAGCAATCTTTGTAGAAAGACCTTTACACAAAGATCTTTAAGTACCTCTATATCCATACTACAAGTACAAAAAAAAAAAGCCAACAAAAAACAAGTAAAACGTTCAATGCTCACTGTGCCAGCCTGTGGGAATGTAGTGTAAAATTTGGTTAACACAAATGACTATCCTGTGGCATATCCTCTGCCAAAGGAACTGTTAGTGCAACCACAAAGGAAATGGTTCAGGGAACAGTTGTACTTAAAAATGAGCACAAGAGCTATGTTATTGTTAGAATGATTCCCTAGTCTGCTTTAACATGTGTTCTCATTAATAGCTCTTTTAGTATAATAGTGGCAGACACAGGGACTGCTTAAAGCTGGCAGTATCACTGCAAAGAAGAGTGCAAACCGTGCTGTGAGTACTACTTAAAAATATAGGCAGATTAACTGTAGTGGCTGCAACAGTCATCTTCCCAACTATCAGGCTTGCTCCTTCTCCACTAAAAGCTGCTGTTTCAACAGCAGGAATGACCAGGAGCTATAGCAGGGGAAGTCTGAACTACAATTAACAGCTTAGTTTGTGACAGCACTCTGATGAGGTTTCTGGGTTACCTTTCTAAGCAGAGCTGCATATAAATCAGCAAATCGGGAAAAGCTCCATGGACAGTTAAGCTGTCCTTGTCAGAGGAACACCAACAACTGGCTGAAGGGCAAAACATACAGCTTGAAAAAGCTAATGACTTCTCCTACCAAAAAGTCCACCCCCACCTATGTTTGCAAGCCAATACCCCCAAATTAAGTCCACATTAAAACCAAGCGTTAGGATAGGTAGAAGGGAAATCTGCTCCTTTAAGCATGTCTGGTCTGGTCAAAGGAGCCATAAACAAGTACAGAGACAGACCTGACTGACACATGATAAGGGAGGCAGTGATAAGAACAAACCTGGTCAGTCACACTAATTGTTAAAGACCTGTGGAGTGTGAGAATGTTTATTTTTTCAGTTGGGAGGATGAGGAAAAGGAAGAAGATAAACACAGAGAACCATAAAACCCGACCAACTAGTATTAACAGAAACAACCAGAAACAAACCTGGACAATCACACTAATTGACAGGCTTATCAAGAAACCGATAAGGATGCAAACCTGAAGGCCCAGGTAGTTGGAGGGAGGTCAGTGGAACTATGCCAACTGATGAGGCAACGTGCAGGGGAAGAGGGAGCAAAAATGGGGGAGTTAAACAGAAAGAGGTATAAAAAGAGTGCAGATTGCGCATAAAACAGGGACTATCAGCATGCTTGGCTGACAGATCCCTGCGCCTGATGCTTAAAGTATTTCCTATCCCCTTATTAAATCTTAACTATCTCTTTGTTGCATTCTGTCTGCATCGTGTATGTGCCCTACAAGGACTAAATGCCAGATGCTGGTGAGATCTACACATGCAAGTGGAAATTGGTGCCAGCTGCTGGAATAAGACTTGGGGTGTGGGCACCTCAGCCTGCAGTGTTGGCTGCTGGAGTAAGCCAGGGTCCTCAGTAGTTGGAGGGGCCACAGTTCCTTGGGTCACAGGAGGGTCCTACAGACTTCGGGAACAAAATGCCAGCACAGGGGGCACCACTGTGAATGGATCTGGTGCCAGCTACTGAAGTCAGACTGGGTGTGTGGTCACCCCTGGCCTGCAGAGTTAGTTACTGGAGTGAGTGTTGGGGTCTTCAATGTCCAGTTACTGGGGCGGGAACAGCATCTGTCAAAAAAAGCAGCTAGTGTGGAACCAGTGAGAGTGTGGGGCTCCGTGCCAGATGCTGGAGCAGGACTGCAGGTCACAGCCCAAGCGCCTGGTGCCAGCTGTTGGGGGTGTGTGGAGGGAGGTAAATGTCTGTACCTTCCTCAGACTTGGTGTGCATGGGGATATGCATGTGTATTCACCAGCAAACTTCAAGCTGGATTTGGCAGTGAGTAGGAAGCCCGAGATCCAGGCCAGGGTATCAAGTGAGCAAGGGTCTATGCTGGTACATTCAGGGGCACTTGTGAACATGGTGTGTCTGTGGGACAAGCATGCAAATGCTGCCTGTTTGCCAGTGAGCGCTGCGCTAGACCAGCTAGCAAGCAGTAGGCATGTAGGGTGGATAAGGCGGCCTGGGATTTGGTCAGAGGGGCTGTGAAAATGCTCAAGGGATCTGTGAATTTGTGTCTGCTTGTGAATATAAAGTGTCATGGGCGTGCCCTCACTAGGGACCTTCAATCTCTACAAGTTGAGGAGACAGGAGGGTACTTGGCTGTCTATGTACATGTTTTTCGTGAGTCCTGTATGCAGGTGCTATTGAAGGCAGCATCTTGCCTGTAGAAGTGTGTGTAACCAGCCACGTCAGCGTTTTGTCTGTCTGTATCTCTGGGATACGTGCTCAGCTTCCCTACCAGTTCAGCCCGCCAATGGGAGAGTGGCAGCTTGTGCAGAGAGCCTAGGTCCCCAGGCTGGGCAGGAGGGAGGCCTGGGACAGGGCTGCTGGAGGAGGTGGTTGCTCCTCATATCCCCTAATACAAAGCAGCACAGAAAACAGAAAATAGCTTTGTCATCACGAAAGGAAAGAAATTAGAGTAGAAAAACTCACAAGGTTTGCATCTAGAACATTTTCCCTGGACAGCTTTTCTGCTTCAATAACTCGCCCCCTCCATCCCCCTTCCTTCCCTCCATACCTTCCATAATGCCAGAACAACCAAGTCACAGCAAAGCAGTGTAAACACGCTAGGAAATTCGCCTGGATTAAAAACATTTCTGATTTTTATTTTTTCTTTCAAATCAAACTAGATTTCCAATCAAGTTCACAGAGCAACTGTAAGAAATACCACACTAGATACTGACTGATGGGATGGGTGCAGATGTGAGAAGTGGCAACCCTGAGCCAGAAATAACAACAGGAATGAAGCTACATTCCAGATCACAGCTGCCTTTGGGGTATCTTCTATTTTAAATGCTCTCTCTGTCAGGTAGACAAGGACCTCAGGACATTCAAATCCACGCTTAGGAAAGAAATTGAAAAGAACAGCTGAAAAATGTCCAGAGAACTGTCTAAGAAATCGTCATAAAGAGTTAATAATATGGGATTCATACCTCACAGTTTTAGTCATCTACTACACAAGTAGCCTGAAGCTAGTGATTCTGGGCTCATCCTACAACCAGCAAAGGGCAGAGTTGCATCCAACCACTTTTGAAGGCACACTTTAAAGGCACGCACTTTAAAATGGCATGTATCATACATACCCTTGATTTCACTGACTGCACAATGAATGCAGCATGACCAGCATAGATGTAAACACCCTACCCCTACCGTTTGGAACAGTCATGCAGTTTAATGGTGGAACATAATCATTTATTCTTATTAAGAAGGTTAAGAAACCTTTTATGGTCAAGCACCTCACACTGAATGACAGTATTCAATAAAAAGTTTATATAAAATACATAGTTACCTGTATTCATTTGTGTAATCAAAATCTTGTTTGTTATGAGTTGGTTTTAGGAAGTTGCACTCAATAATTCCAACTACACCAACACCCATGTTATTTGCCTGAAAGAGATTAAGATCTATCAGGAGAAAAAAAAACATACCAAATTCCATGCTAAAACCATAAGACTTTGTCAAAGGTAATCAAAACTTATATACACAACAAGTAAAAAACTTTCTGCTTATCACCTGTCTCCAAGAAACCACCACCCTCCACCCCCCACCCCCCCCCCCCCCCAACCACAACCCTCTTGACAAAACACCTCCCCTGGCTAAAAACAACTGCATACAATTTAATGCAATTTTTTATGGCCGTGCAAAGTAAAAAATTAAAATTTTTATTATTTAATTAAAAATTATATTAAAATTTAAAAAGTTACATCAATATACTAGTTTCTATCTGTACTCTTAAAAAAATCAGCATTTGAGTGAGAATTATTTCTAATGATGTTAAAATATTTTTCAGCTTAAATTCCTACCTTTAGCTGACAGCCAACTCTTTCATAAGCTTTGATGAGTCTGTTTTTATGGTACATCATTATTCCATAATGATCTTTGTTTCTGCAGTTAAATCCAAAAGTAATTCTTACAGTTTTAGCCTTTTACCAGATATTAAGGAAAAGTCTGGTTAATATCATGTGACACAAAACTGTATTTACTTTGAGTGCTTATTCTAAACTGGGTCCTGGAACTTCTTTTTATTTTTAAATATATTGAGACAATTAAAAACAAAACAAAAAAAAAGCTGCAACATTCCCAGCAGAATTGAGACAGCTTACGTACAAAGTATGTATTATATCATTATATCATATAGTGGCTTGGGTTGGAAGGGAACTTAAAGATCAACTAACTCCACCCCCCCTGCCATGGGCATGGACACCACCCACTGGATCAGGTTGCCCAGGGCCTCATCCAACCCGGCCTTGAACACCTCCAGGGATGGGGCATCCACAGCTTCTCTGGGCAACCTGTGCCAGCGCCTCACCACCCTCACAGTAAAGAATTTCCTCCTAACGTCTAGTCTAAGTGTCCTCTTCCGGTTTAAGACCGCTCCCCCTTGTTCTATCATTATCTACCCAAGTAAAGTGTCCTTCTCCATCTTTTTTATAAGACCCCTTTAAGTACTGAAAGGCAGTAATGATATGTCCCCGGAGCCTTCTCCAGGCTGAACATCCCCCAGCTCTCTCAGTCTGTCTTCACAGGAGAGGTGTTCCAGCCCTCTGAGCATCTTTGTAGCCCTCCTCTAGACTCACTCTAACAGGTCAAGATCCTTCTTGTGCTGGGGGCCCCGGACCTGGAGGCAGCACTCCAAGTGGGGCCTCACAAGGGCAGAGTAGAGAGGGAAAATCACCTCCCTTGACCTGCTGGCCACCCCTCTGTTGATGCAGCCCAGGACGCAGTTGCCCTTCTGGGCTGCAAGCACACACTGCTGGCTCATGCTGAGCCTTTCATCCACCAGAACCCCCAAGTCCTTCTCTGCAGGGCTGCTCCCAATGAGTTCTTCTCCCAGACTGTACTCATGCCTGGGACTGCCCTGACCCAGGTGCAGCACCTTGCACTTGGACTTGTTGAACCTCATTAGGTTCATGCGGGCCCACTTCTACAGCCTGTCCAGGTCCCTTTGGGTGGCATCCCTTCCATCCCTTCCTTCTTTGGTATCAACCACACCACTCAGCTTGGTGTCATCTGCAAACTTGCTGAGGGTGCACTCAATCCCACTGTGAATTACCAAAGGATACATTCAAAAATTTTGGCCTATATATATCACGTTCAATGAAAGCAAGGCTTTTGGAAACCAGCTGTGTTTTTACTTTTTGTCCTCGCAGAATGATCTGCATTCTTGGCTTCAGATACAAAATACTGCAGTAAGCCTGCAAAACACACAGTAATTCCTGTTACTCAAAAAGACAACAAGAAGACTTTCTCTATCCCCCCCAAAAAACCCACACCAATCAAAAGCCATCAAGATATGAATACTTTACAATACACATTATGTTGGAAAGACAATCCCAGGTTTTAATTAAAATGTTATGAACTCATTTGTGTCAAGTCCCCCCACATGCACACACTTGAATCCACAAAACCCAGGAAATGCAAGGGTGCATAAAATACAAATCACATGAATAGCAATTGAAGGAGAACTTTTATGAACATGACAAGTTAATCAGGTGTCTGAAGACGCACTTTTATCATTAAGAGCTCTCAATCATGCTCAAACGCACAAGCCCGTATTCTTATTCCCTACTGAGATCTTTAAGATTCTATTACAAGCTTAAAAAGAAAAAAAGCAATTGTTAACTTTGTTCAAATGACTGCCTTATCAAACTACACAGCTTTCTCATAGGTGTGTCAATCCATGAATTTTAGTCTGCCTTTCATTCACCATATTTACACCTTCAGTATTTGAAGTGGATTAATGACTTCAATGAGCCTTGGAATAATTGAATGTTGCATTTCAACTGGAACAACACTACTGAATATTATTCAGAAGAAGTACCCAGAACACCTAGAAATTCCAGGTGCACTTTCTTACAAAAAAAAAAATCACCTTCAAAGACTATCGGAACAATAGCGTAAACAGTGGCTGTAATAATTAGCCTGCAGACATGGTCTTCTAATGGAACTGCTTCCCAGTTCCTTGATGTCTTTTGAAACCCAGAATGGACGCTTCACCAGCTGAAAACTAGCAAAAATTTATTTGAGGCTTCATAAAAAACAGTAATCTTCTTCTGAAAAAACGGCAAGTGTTTACACAAGTCCACAAACACATTTCATGTTTTTCAAATAGTGTCAATATGTTGCCTTAACATTTATATTCTGACATTTGTCTTTCTTATTGTTTCCAATCACCAACTCTGAAGCATGGTATATAATGTTAAAACAAAAGCACACATCTTTCAGTTTCCACAAAAGAAATAAAAAAAGGCATACATACTCGTAGTGAGTAGTCGCTTTCTGGAACAATCTGGTCTAGCCTCTCTTGTTTTTTATATCCTCTTTTCCCTGTTTCATCTAAGTCTTCTGGAATCCTGATATCATATTTATCCTTGTCGAAGTCAAACTCCGTTTTTTCATTTTTATCTCTAAGAAATAAGATAAAAATATACTAATTATGAAAAGGAAAAAAAAAAAGATATTGAGGTGAACCCAGAGGATATCACAAAGATGAAAGAAACAGAATTCCTTTAGTGTTTTTCTTCACAGACTTGCTAAAATTCACAAATTCACCAGCTCCTTTTTGAAACCCCAGGAATATGAGAGAAGTGACAACAAATGAAACTTTCATAAGTTCTAATTGTATTCTAAATAGGTTACACTTCATTAATAAAAATAGACAGTATAAACTGTAAATAATGGATGAGCCAAAATGCATGCATTCCTTCTAAATGAAAGATTTTTTAACACTGAAAATTGCGTTCCTAAGGTTTTTATTGCTGCAGAAGTGACACGCTACAACTTTCTAACTCAATAATACTTCATTGTGATTTCTTATTGCAGTGCTCAATAGATGGTTTCTTTTATTTAGTTGCAACTGACAGACGTTTTGCATAACACTGATAATATCATAGTTCGCAAAAAATACTCCAGCAATAAAGTATTAATATTGAAACAGCTCTGTTGGGTTTTTGAAAGTAGATTTAGTTGCAGCACATTAGAAACAACAAGAAAAAAAATTCCTCAACTGTTCTCTTCCACAACTTCCAATGAAGACTCAAATTCAGAGCATGAAAACTACCCTGCATAGTTAGCTGACTTTATTTCTTGAACAAAAGATAATACAAAAAAGTGATCCACATTTCTAAAAATAAATGAAAGTTTATCTGGATAATGCAACTTAGTTTTTGAACTGTACAGGAGGTAAAGTTTTTCTTATGCAGTACGTGGCAAGAGGAAACAATCAAAATTAGTAATACCAGACCTTGTTACCTCCAGCTTTCTTGCATTAAAATTTACTCTACTAAAGTGCCTTAAGATCCCTAAAATACAGAAGTTAATGAAATAAGAAGAAAAGCGCCTTTCATCTGCTATAATTCACTGAGATTTTGTTCTGTCCTATAACATTTTACCTGTAGTTATCCCAGTCTGGGTTTCCTCCCTATACTTTTTTTTTCTCTGATGGGGTAGAATAAACTGAAAAACAAGCTATTTTCCTGCCAAATCCACTGAACTGTGAAACAGTTCAAAATTGCTTCTGATGGATACCTTGTTATTTTTGGTATTTAAAACTCCAGTAAGCTGAACACTTAAGAACACAGTACAAGGAAATACATTCCCAACCAATTAGCTCTATCACTGTTAAAGGAGTGATAAAGCTTTTCCAGACAGGCCATCAGACAGGTTCCCTGCTAGTAAGACAGCAGCAACCATGCAAGAAAGAGAGGACTGGGAAAGATGGGAAATGATGACATCCAGCTGCCACTGCTGCAACAACAGATTTAAAAAAAAGGAAAAAAAGCAGTAAGCCCAAGCTAGAAAAGGCTGAAAATCCATACTGCTGCGAACAATCCCACACACTTAAGTAGATGAAAATAAGTAACTATTTACTTGGAATTCCGTTTACATTACAATAAACAGTTAATAAGTTTAGGAAGGTCCAGGTCTTGCCATATCAGTTTGAGGTAACACATTTATAATTCATCTATTTCATTTTTTCTTCTGCAAAATCAACAGTATTTTATCAAAGGGAAATATGAAGTCCTTTACATTCTCCTTCCTCCTTTGCTACTAGAGATTAGCAACAGTTCTCATGCAACACTATCACCCTTCAGATATGAGTTTGAGTCTAGTTTTCCCAACCGCGGCTGACTCTCCAGTCTTTTGGAGTTACTCTACAAAAAAAACAACCCTTGTATATTTGCATGCTAAGAATAAATAACAAACGAAATGAGAGATAAGAGAGACTGGACTTCATCTTACCTTCTAAGATTCCAAATTATAATTCTCGTTCCTTTCTTCCCCATGATAGCATCTAGTTCTGCCAGTAACTTCTCCTCAGTAGGAAATAAAGAATGCGTTAAGATAGCCTTCAGGCTGTTTTTGGATTCTGTTGGATCACTTATCTGTCGTAAGCATTACGTTAATGAGAATAACTTTGAATTAAAAAGAAAAAAAAAAACTTTCAAAAGATGAGCAAACTTTGGCAACGGAATCCTCTACTTCTCACAGGCTTTCATTCCACATCTCAGATCTCCTACAATTGTAAAGATTTTAACACATTAGTCTAAATAAATTGTAAGATGGGTAGAAGGTTATCTGTAAAGATAAGGAGATTTCCTTCAATGATGTCATCACCCAAGTTTTGCATATACACACAACTTTTTGCTCAGAAATTGTCGAAAGGATATGTTGGTTGTTGAATGTCACTATAGGAACCATGACATGCTCTGCTTTTGTGACCTCAAGGAAAGTCTGAGATAACAGGCCAACACTCATGGTTTCTCCATTCTTGGTGAAGACTATTGCATCTTTTCCCAGGCGCATGGACCCCGATTTAAACCCATTTCCATACAGTCCCACCGGAACACGGCCATTCATAACAGATTTCTCACTGAAGCCAAAGCTGAAATGTAAAAACACATTGAAAGAGTGTAAAAAGCCCCACAGCACTTGAAAACCTGGAAGACGCATTCAAAATTAACATTAACTTAGACATTGAGTTCATCTCTTGTTTTAGAGATCAGGTACTGCCATGCAATTAAACAACGAACAGCTAATGTAAATCCACAGAAATACAACCTATATAAAATTACTAAAATCACAGTGCAAGAATTCAGAGAAACGTACATTCACCTTTTAAGTATCGATAAGAAATATCATATGCCTGGAATTATCTGCATTCACACAGGTTTCTAATAGTTACCCCATGGCTTCACAATAAGTTGTGAGAAAAGCCCCTTTGGGTTATGTTTTTCTTTTCTTCCTCCACTTGCTTAAAAATGTGATCTACAAAATTTTCCATTGGTAACTTCTCATTACATTTAAAGTAGAATGCAGTAAAATGCGTAACTATGTATGGAGCATGGGATTTCACAAGTAAGCTATTAATTATGGTATCTTATAGAAAAAGGAAATAATTTGAATTCAAACTTCCTCAAGTTTAAACCCAGAGATTTATCTGGAGGCAGAAGAATATATTTTATACTAAAAAAGCTCGAACAGCAACCTCTTTGCTAACTGTAGAAACAGGAACTGCAGAAAGAACAGTTAAACCCTTTAGAATATTAAAAGGTAAAATGACAATCCACACCAATTTAACTCCCACTCCCTTAACTTTTCCAGAATACCTTCTATTTTCTATACTCCAAAGGGTTTGAATTGAATATTCCTTTGTCTCTTGTTCACTAATTTAGTCTAAAGCAAGCTTGAAGGGGAAAATGATTCTCCTTAGCTCCACTGAAGGGCACTACAGTTTACTTGGCACAACACCTGCACAGAAAGTTAAGTGGGAATGTTTACAGAAAGGATAAAAGGAAATTAGGAGATAAAATACATCTCCAAAGCTGTATGAAAGCTATACTAGCATCTGTCTCTTCTAGAACCTCATTTGGATAATCACTCACCTTCAGAAGTGCTAAATTTAAAAACGAGCTTAGTAGATTACATGTGATAGAGAGGAATGAACTGAGCAAAAACAGGACTAGAAATTGGAATCTTTACAAGAAAACAAATTGCAAAAGAGGTTATCTACCTTAGCATTTTGTGCAGCTTCTCTGTGTTCATACCATTTCCATTATCAGTGAATGTCAAGCATATATTGTCATTTATCACTGTTTTGTCTATCCATATCTGCTTAGCGCTCACATCTGGATCATAAGCATTATCTGAAGATTGCAAAAAAAAAAAGCAAACAAGAACAGAATACTGAAAAAACAAACGAATTTAACACTTTAAAATAGGTTCACACAAAGTGCTTAATTCCAGTGAAGATGTCAGGTAGCAACTCTTCCAAAGTTATTTAAATGCTTACGTGGCATGCAACAGTGCTGTATCTGGTAGGTATTCCCCCCAAAAAAATCCACCAAATGCTAGTCTTGCAACACTGACAAACAGTGATAAGGAACTGCTGTCCCTAACTTTATTATGATGCTGTGCCCACACAAACTTGTATTTGGTGAATATGGCATCATGGGCTCTCAGTTCTGCATTTGTGCAGATCCTAACAGAGCTCTAAAACTGCAGCAACTCTTCAGCTCCGCGGTTAGATACGTCATAGTTGCAGAAGTTATGTGCTGGCATAGAGATGGATTTCTCAGAAAAGTCACTGAATATTAGCCAAGCTTTACACAGAAGTATTTTTTTTATTAGAAGCTTTTAAATAAGTAAACGTCCTAAAAATTGTCTCCTAAAGTATTAACCTCTTTATAGTTGACAACACTAGATCAAAACATTGCAATGAAACAGCTGCATCAAAAGCCAGCAAACCATGCCTGAAAACAAGACAAAGTTTTCCAGCTATTCCAGATGACAGTACTATACAGCTAAAAACTTAGTCTGAGACGAGTGGTTGAAACAGAATGAAATGAGTGGTTGAAATTGAAAACAAAACCCAGACAAGTTTTCTAGTTTCGTTTCCTGTTTCCCAAGCAGCTGTTGCAACATTCACTTTTCTCTCAGCCACCCAAACATCTCCTCTGACTGACTTCCAGGTATTGAGGTTATTGCGCACAATCCAGACAATGGCTCATCACTAATATACCTGGCAGCAAAAATATCTTACCTGCAGTAGGCTTTTTAATTGGGAAATAAGATTTGAAATACTATCACAACTTCAGATAATCAACTTTGAGACATTAAAAAAAGCAAACAAAACCTTGAAGCCACCCCCCGTTCCCCCCACATCTCAGATAGTTCTGTGAAACCTAAAACTTTGACTCCACAGGTGCAGGAAATTAGGTGAAAAAATTATTGCTGCTCTACTACCATATAGATTCTTTATCAGCAGAGTTGACAGTCACAAATATATGTATCTTGCTACCGCAAGTTTTTCAGATCTAAGAAGGTATGACTTTCACAGAAGAGAATTATAAAATGCTATACCCTGACCTTCCTACTCACTGGATTTGAAAGAGCCTGCAGCATTTCTACTGCAAGTGCAACCGAAATCATGGTACCGCAGGCATTTCTTGGATGCAAAGCTGGTTTAAATCTCATCTGCACTAGAAGCAGTTTGGCTTCTCTTCCCGCCACCTCTGTGCTACTCATGGAATTTGGAGGTTGGGGGAGCTGGGATGTGATGGCACAGTAGGAAGCAGTGCCCCTGCCTCACTGCCTGTTTTGCAGGTTCACCTGAGGGGCAAAACCCAACAGCTCAAGCCAACACTGCAGGCTGTAAAAGGAATTACAGCTTGACAGCTTTCTATGAGCATAAACTGCAAACTCCATCCACAGCGAAAAAAAATCATAAAAGCATTTCAGCATCAACAGAAGAGAACATTTCAAGTACAATTAGTCTGAAAGTATTCAATACCATACTTAGTGCAAGCTTTCTGATTTGTTAGCTCACCATCTCTCTCTATTTAACCTCTTTGATGCAAGTATCACAAAGAGTTCACTTTAATTTAAGCTAAGGACTGTCAGGAGAGGCCAGCAATATAACCAGGAAAAAGTTGACAGACGGGAGCTTAAAAAGCTTATTTTATCCTATAGACCATTAGGTTAAACTAAAACTCAGGCCTCTATAAAGTAGCCCTATTATTACTGTTTGATATTTGGCTTATAGTATAGCCTCACATAGCATGAGAAAGACAGATTACAAAATCAACTAACTAGAAGCCTTTACACCCAGCATGTTGCTACTATGCTTCTGAACCTTTGTTAAAGCAAAACAAATGACAAAAGAGGCAAAGGAAGGAAGAAGGCAAGCTCACAAGCCTTGCACAGCACAAATCTGTTAATTCCAGCCAGGTATGGCATGGCATAAAACAGATTAAATGACTTAACATGTCAGTCATGACTTACCACCAAAACAGCTAGTTCTTTCCATAGTCATGTGGTTCTTGTTTCCTTGTGACAACTCTCCCTTTATCTAGCAGAAAATTTTCTTTCTTTTGTTAGGTTACTTTTCTTCTGGCTTAAGAACTGACAAAACTAGAGCATAGGAAGCTAAAGAATGTGACCAGAAGAGCTGCTCCCTTTGGCAAAAGCAAACTGCTTGATAAGCCGAGCAAGTCTTTCCATACCACGCCTTTATTTCAAGGGACTAGTTAGAGAAAGTAAGCTAATCATTCCCCAACTCAGGAAACATGCAACTCTGAGAATATCCAGTTAGCGGCTATTCAAAATAAAAAGCAAGACGATAAACAGGAGTTAATATATCAAACACACTCAAACCCCTACAAACAGCAGACAGAGACCATTACAAAAACCAGGATTCTTAGGACACCGATGGACCAACCATTCAAAGGAACCACTCAAGTATAACCCTGAAGATGTTCAGCCAGAAATTTTGTAATCCAAAAGAATAAAATAAGGATGTTTGAGGAATACTGTGTCAACGTGCAGAAATTGCTGTTGGATATTTTCAGGAAGCACTGAAGTGAAGGAAAGGGAAAGGTCCAAATGGATGGAAAAAATGCACAGGATAACGGAGGCGAGGGAAGAGTGGGAATAACACAGGCTGACTGCATGAAAGCTGTTCAGTACACTTCTGTGGTTGGAACCTTTGCCACTCTGTTGTACATTCTTACTAAACTTTATTTCTATTTCCTACATGAGTGTGCTCTCTAATCTGAATGTGTGCCTGTACGCATTTGTTCTGCTAGCAAACCTGAAGAGGGACAAGTCAAAAAGTTGGAAGATACCAGAAACTGCAGAGATCCAAGGTCTAAACCAGAGACTGGTAAAAAGCCCAGGGTCTGGACACAGTAACTGGAAGGACTCCAGGTCCTGGCAAAATACCCAGAAATGTGGGTAAATATGAGAGCTAAGTGACCAAGAATAACGCGCATGTGCCACTAAAAATTTAAACGTGGTTAACCATCAAACAGGAACAGAATAAGGCCATTTGGTCAGTTCACATTTTGTGTTTACGTGGGTTCTTGCAGAGCTATCATCCTTCGATCTGTGCTAATCTGCCTGTCGCCAGCAGTGTCTGTACAGGACGTAAGTGCGCAGGCACATCCTTGGAATTTGTGCTCAATCTTACTGCTGCTTGGGCCTGGGAACAGCAAAGAGCAATAGGCCTGCATTCGGTGGACTAGAAAAGAAAGGATTCTCTTGGCCCCACTGTCCTCTGCATTTGGCAAGTTTCAATAAACTCAGTAAGAAGAAAATACCAAGTCCTAAAAGGCCCCCGCAACAGATGTCAGGTAGTACACATGCTGTCAAGAAAGAATGAAGTCAATCTGTCTGACTGTACCCAGACAAGATTTTGATAAGATTCTGAATGATAACAACAGGGTTTCCTTACCTGAAGGAAAAAAAAAAGTTTTACAACAAGAAAAAGAAGTATTACAATCAAGTACTCAGGCAACTAGTGATCCACATACCTATAAGTTCTGCAACTGCACTGAAAGGCCAGGTGTGACTAGTGGAGTTGGTATGCAAGAACTTTGGACAAAGCTGAAATAAAACAGAAACAATGTCATTAGTTTGTGTTCTCCAACGAGTTACAAAAAACATCAAAGCCTTAGTCCAAAACTAGCAACAGAAACACAAGCGCTCACGTATTAAAAATGTAAACCTTAAAGCACAAGTATGGATCTGGGAAAGGGAACAGCACCAAATACCCTCAGTGACTTGCTATCTCATTGCTCCTTTTGCCTATGTTGATCAGAATCACCTGTTAGTGGGACCCATCAGACTTTCTCAGCCTAGCAGTTTATACTGTTGGCAATTCAAGCTCAGACATTTTAGCCTCACTTATGATCAGATGCAACCACAGGAATGCAGCCACTACTTGGATTAGACGACAACATGCAAAATAAATATACACGCTCATTGGACACATCTTACAGATGTCAGTGACAAAAGTATTCTCAAGTAATTCATGAGAGCCTGGGTTTGTACACAGTCACCTAGATCAAAAGAACATGAAAACCAGAAGTAGATATCCATATAACTTCAGGATTTGTTGATGCAATGTTTGGGGGAAGTATAACTGCTGAAAGTGATAGCTGTATTTGCATTACCACTTAGAATATCTGTAATTATACTTTTACAAGGCCTTTAACACAAACCTGGTGCATATATATGCTTAAGCCTTACTGGCACAGTCATATTCACAAAAAGCAGTACCTATGAATACATAACACTGGAAATAACCCTTGTACAGTGCAGCTGCATCAGAAAATATAATCCATATTTTAAAATATTTTCTGTTTTTATATATAAAGTGCATCCATATCCTCACTTATTACATTTTACAGAACTACTACACTGACGATCACTTTCATGTAATTAGTAAGGTCTAAATAAAAGCAAGCAACAACTTCACGTCTCCAAGTTCGCTTATCGGCGAGAAGAATAATGCTAAGAGCAAGTTCCATAGCAGCGAGCCAAGTGCCATGGTGGGAACGCAGCAGCAGCCCTGGTTCGGATCAACATAAATTGCCAAGAAATCTCACCTTGATTCAAAGGTCACAAGGAGCGCAGAGCACACTTTCAGACCGCAGCTTAACCCCTGTATTTCTCCACCGAGCTAGAATGCAAGTACGAGTGGGCTCTACATTCTTCACTGCCATCTGTGTTTTAAAATCCCACTTTTATAAACTCCGGTAAATTGAACCAGCCCCAGTCACTGTGCTCCTTTGAAGTGCGTAACAGATGCTTACAAGTAATTCAGAATCTAACATGAAGATGGCATCAAGCCAAGCACTGGGAGCCTCACTTATACCATTGCACGTGCTCAAACAGACCTTTCAGTTTCGTTCTGTACCATATCATGGGTCAGCAGATCTAAAGATCTGTGCTGTTCTCTTCACTTCAACCTTTCACAGTGCTGGCAGCATTTGTTCCTTTGCTTTCTAAGATGATGATGATAATCAAAATACACCAGGAACAACTGGATTCCCCCCCCAACCCTAAATCCCTCCTTGTCGAAACATGATACTAATGCAAAACAAACAAACAAAAAAAATCAAACAAAACCACCCCCACACAGGTACACATTCAAATATTTAGCATTTGCTCAGCTCACTGCTAAAATATTTCTTTGCTGCTAGCCAGCGAGAGACTTCTGTCACGCAGAAGGTAGACTGGGACCCCCGCAGTAACTGCTGGCACTGTAACCTCAGCAATATGGACTTGGAAAAAAGTCCTGACTGTAGTTTCGGAAGGTGTGAATTCAAAGTTGTGGCCCTCCCCTGGTCAAGTAACACTGATGAAAGAAAGAGCCTCGGCACCACTAAAACTGACCCTTACAGCCAAATGTCCTTTTTTCCACAAAGCAAAGCGTATGTGGGCACAGCAAGAACATCTCTTCACGCAGAGCCTGAGTAATGCAGCGCTTCTCCATCCTGCATTTCACTGCTGCGTACTAGCAACTGACATTGAGAAGAATAGCATCGTAAGGAAACCCCATCTCTTATAAACAAACATATGCCGGTCTCCTGGGACACTATTTCATTTGGTAAGGTTTTGAAAAAGGCTGAAACGTGATATGCGATGGCGGGAATGTGAACAGTTACGGGAAACTAGAAGATACGGATGTGGCCATGGGAACCATCAGAAACTGGTTCTTGGCTCTCAAGCTCCACCAGCAAAAGGCGAGCATCCCCCAGGGTGGTTAGTGGGAACATCTGCCTCCCAGCAGACAGCACCATTTGCTGATGCAGGGCTGCGGAACACCGATACGCAACAAAAACAGCTTTAAAAAAATGGAGACAAGCGCTGTAAGGCCATTAGCTCCCTAGCTTGCTTCAGAGCACATCCAGCTGGCTGCCACCACAACTGAGGGAGAGCTCGGCAAGAATCACTGGAGCCCATTTTGTCCCCAACACTTCATTTCATCAAATCGCTACTTTAATTAGCGTTATGAATAACTGCCTTTCCAACGAATACAGTATGAAAGTTACTCCCCAGGTGAACGCTCACTTTGGGCTATTTTAGTATGACTGCAGCTGAGGTGATCCAGCTGCACTGAATGCTGGGCCCAATAGATTTTGTTAGCAAGTGGGTTTTGGTTAGCTGCTTCATTTTTTATCCTGAAAGCAAGCGCAGCAAAATCCCTTCAGAACACAGAGCTAAACCTCCACCTCCTTCAAACTGCGCGTACAGTTCATGTACATTACGATGAGCAAATATTAAAGAACAAGGCAGCTTACCTTTGAAAATGACAGGCAGCTTTGGGAATGTTAGCGTCCCAAGAAAAATGGAACTATTCCATCTCTTAAAGAGTATAAGTCACGCACAAATAACGTAACTACTGAACAAACAGCCTTGTATTTTATAAGTACTTTGCAACTTTAGGGGGAACAGCCCCACTACCGTTCTCTTCCTCCTACTTTTCTTCCACCTGGTTGCTTCTTTCTTTCCTGTTACATGCCTTCCTCCTCCCTGCCAGTTATGCTAGCACAGTTGCATGATAACATAGCGAACCACATCATGGCATCACTCCAAAATAAAACTAATTTTTTAAATCTTATTTTTAATCTGGATCACTTCCTGATCTGTCTCATCGCGCAACTGAGAAAAAAAAACGTTACCAGAGCAACAGCAAGAGAAAAATGCCAGGGTGGGAACGAGCTGCCAGGCCTGCTCGCTCTACCTGCGCAGTTCATGCACGCTTCTGAAACCAATGGAAATATTTTGGTGAAACCCAACGTATTTCTAAAGCACAGCTGCTGACAGAAGAGATTGTGACTGTCAGTTTTGTGTCATTCTGTGCTGGAAGACAGTGCCCAACTGTATAAAAGGCTCTGTTAAAAATAAGCAAACCGGAAAGGGTATCAGCTGCTTCATTTCTTTACTGAAAATCTAAGGAGAAATCACAGCTTTCACTGAAAATGCACTGAATGCATGTTTAAAGTCATGACTATTGATGGAAAAAAAAAAAAAGAAAAGCAAACAGCACCCTAAATATAACTCTGAAACTTATCTATTGCACCAATTCTAGCAGAGACTTCTCATCTCTAAAGTTTGCTAAAGTAAGATCAGTTTTAAACTGCAGCCTGGCCTGTATCGTGTAGTTTTTGCAAGAACAGGTATTAATGCTGGTGCGCTTCCCCCCCCTTAAGAAAACCACTAAAACAAGGGGACACCTAATTTTTTTTATTTTTCCAAAGCAGGAAAAGCTGAAAAGCTAGGCGAGCCCTTCCCTAACAAAACATCTCAGACAAGCTGTGGAGTTCAAAAACACTCGCAACAATTAGAGGGCCAAAACGAAAGTGCCGTTCCTGAGCTTCAGGCAGATGACATTTGCAGATAACCTCTGCAGCCACGGCACTTAAGGCAACTCAAGGAGCGCTAGGAAGACACCAACGTCTGATTTTCCTGACGTTTGAGGAGTTCCTTAGCGTACGATTCCACCCCAAATTGGATGGCAAGGCTCTGAGCTAGCGGTATTTACGATTCGGAGGGTAACTCACAACACACACGCCGAAAGCCACAAACACCCCGTTTCACTCCCAAGGCGCTAAGGAGTCGAGCGCGGGGCCTCGCCCCAACCCCACACACGGCCCCGGCCCCCGCCGCCATCTCCTGGCCCCGGCCGAGCGCGACAACCCGGAGGGGGCTCCCTTCTTTCGGCCTCCCCGCTCCCATTCCCCTCCTCCCCTCCTCCCCCGCCGCCCTCCCCCGGTGCTCCCCGGCTCCCCTCGGAGCCCCCCCGTGCCCTGCAGGGCCGCTCGGAGGCGGCCCGGTGCCGCCCGCCCGCCGCTCACCGCGCTCAGGCGGATGCCGCCCTGCGTCTTCGCCGCCATCTTGGGGGCCGCAGCGAGCGCCGGGCCGGGCGAGGAGGGGGCGGCGGGGAGCGCCCAGCGCGCGCACTTCCGGCTCGGCCGAGCCGAACGGCTCCCGGGCAGGGGCGGGGCGGCCGTTGGGCCCCGCCCCGCGCCCCGCCTGAGGGACAGGGCGGGACGGGGGCTTCTGCGCTTTTTTTTTTCTTTTTTATTCTTTTTTTTTTTTTTTCTCTCCCTGTTTTTGGGCAGAGCTGCCCCAAACGTTTCGTGCCCTGGTTTCCAAACCAGCCCCAGCCGCCCCTGCCTGTGTTAAATGCCCGTTTCTGAGGCTGGGGGCTGACACTGCCCCCCTTTTTCCTCCGAGTAAAATAGCTAACTTCGTGAGCCTTTTCTGGCCCTGCTAGTTAAGAAACACGCGCCCACATGATCTAAAGACCTCACCGAGTCAGCAAAACGTAATTAATAAAGCTGTCAATTATTGTAAAAGAAAGGTGCTGCCTCGAGCTTCCTTATCTGTCAGAACCCCCCCCCCCATACGTGAAGTAACCCAGGTGTTGCCTCTCCTTGTTGTGGTTTGCTGGGCTCCTGCTTACCTGACACAGCCTGGGGAGGAACGAGTCCTATAAAACCCCAAGGTAAAGGCTGCAAGTGCAGAGTTCATAGCAGCAGAGGCTGCCAGGCTGCTGCTCCACGCTCTCTCCTGCAGCTGTAGCATTGGATCGCAGCTGTTCTGATCTGATCAGAAGTGTAATTCTGGTTAGCTGGTGAGCACACCCTTTAAATGCATAATTGAGATGGAGTAATGCATAATGGCGAATGCCGTGTCCTGCTACCTGCAACTGTTTGCTTTTGTCCAGCAGAACAAGCTCAGCTGCAAGCCCCAGAATGCAAGATAAGAACCAAAAGTTTGATCAGATGGCTTTCATTGCCCTTGCTCACCGCAGCTGCTCTGTCAGATACACTTGCATAACCAAGATTGCACAGTTCCCTTCCCCCTTTTCCAACTGGGTCTGGCCTGTGTTTGTCAAAAACAGCACTGAG
This sequence comes from Anser anser, assembly GCF_964211835.1. Lineage (NCBI taxonomy): Eukaryota > Metazoa > Chordata > Aves > Anseriformes > Anatidae > Anser > Anser anser. The sequence continues at coordinate 114,271,840 of NC_139720.1, read as the reverse complement.
GTCAAATTCCAGTGCCTTTATTTATGAAGCAAGTCAGACAATTAAGAAAGACTGCGTAAAGGAGTACACTCAGCACGAGCCTCCCTGATTGAAGGTTTAGCACCACCTGTATTCTATCAAGTTGCATACAGGTAACATCTGCAAAATGCAAGAGGACTAGAGGCCAGAATTCATACTTCATGTAGTATTTACCCACAGAAAATTCCTCAAGTGTTTCATCAAAGTTACTCTATTTCAGCTATTTGCAGGTATTTTGAGCAGTGCAGGGCTACTTACCTTGAGTCCAGACTATTAATTTTTCTTCCTGGAGAACTTTAAATAGCCAATAGTTTTACATGCATTTATAGCTGGGAAGCTCCCTGGTGGCTATTGTAATCAAGCTGTGTGTTGCTCTACAGCTCCTTTTGTCACCTTCCCAGGTTTTCATTCTATAATCTCAAATTTGTGCTGTTAGAAAGGAGCTATTATTTTGGTTGCAGAGAAAAACAAACACCCACCCACAGATATGGGTACGCATCACAGGAGAAAAGGTTCAAAATAAAAGCCTGAGATACAGTAATTCCTGGTGTCTAAAACCTGACAGGCCACTCACCCTTTGCTGAGGAAAAGCCTTCAACAGACTTTGAAATGCTTTCCCCTGCTTTCTTCAACAAAAGCCTGTAATTCATGATTTATTTATTTTTGAGGTGGGGCCTAGCAAGCCTTCCCATAAACATAAAGGAGTTACTGGCAGCCCTGGGGTTGCAGTGAAGGCCCCTGCTCTGGGAGTTATCATGGAAAACATACCTCAGGCTCCTCTACCTGGAAGTGCCATCAGTTTCGAACAACCATTTTTCTCCATCAGCCTGCTCCTGCCACTCCTTTGCTCTGTTTGCAGGAGTGGAACCGAGAGACCTGGTCTGCTGGGCAGTCACGGCTGCCATTAGCTCCTGCTGAATTTTTGGAAACGGAGCATCAGGAGACAGCCATCATTTAATAAGTGGGTAAGCTGCCCTGGGATAGTAATTGCAAAAGATGGAGGTGTGTTGTTACTGCCAAACCTAAATGGCCAGCCCTGCTGATTTTTATTTGATTAAACAGGTACTTAGGAGGCATTCAGTGCCTCAGTATTACTAAATTAGCCTATACTACAGCATTTCTCAGCAAACATGCAACATACTGCAATGATTTTCTAAATACCCAGTATAACCAAACATTAGCAGCTTTTCAGGTGCAAGATACATTGCTCTACCTTACAAAAGACGTGCAAAGACTCAGGAGAAAGGGTGAAATGTGAAAAGCAGCTTATACATCAAAGTCATTGAAACCATGCTTCTCTAGCCTTAGGCCTTCTCAAGCTCAGTTGTACAGAAGAGTTCTCTTCCTTCCAAATGAAGAGGCAGTACCTTCAGGGTATTTAACCTGAATATACGAAAGCATAGAGCCTGAAACTCCGAAATCTCTGGTGCACAGAGAATGAAGGCACTGTGCAGCAGCAGCCCCTAACTCCCTGGGGAGAGGCACTTCCTCCAAACAGGCGGCCAGTGCCTGTCAGCCGCTTGGGCAGCGATCCTCTGATGCTGCAGCAGCAACTTCCTTCATCAGCTAGCTCCACTTGCTTCTTCAGGGTGCAGAAATCCTGGAAACTTGTCCCAGCAGCACAGGACTGGGTGAAAAGATCAGGAATGTGAATGATGGGGACTTTGGAGGGGCTTGTGATGAGAAGACTGGGGAGGTGGTGGTGCAGTCCTTCCCTGTGGGGATGTGCATGGGCCAGCCCAGAGACACTACTGCAGGGATCCAGACTAAGCCATCATGCACTGAGTGCAAATTTGAGAGCTTTTACAGGGTCAGAGAAAAAATAGAGATGGTCTGTGAGCAGTAAAGGTAGTCTAAAAATGAGAACTGCATTTGAAGAGGTATTTCAAAATAACATTTAATATTATTAGAAGAATTACATTCAAATGTAGTACAGAACACACAACCATTATTCAATGCTCCGTATTTAAAGTTCTGCTATTCTTTGGCAGTTATCTTGGTTGCACCAACTGTATTTTTCTTCCCTTCAGGAAAAGGAAACTCTTGTGAATATTTAAATACTTTTCCCTCTACGTATCATGCACTGTTGCTATGCTATCCCAAAGCTGAAGTATCCAAGAGGGAAAGCTAAGCTTAGTTATTCTGAAAACAAGCAAAAACTACACAACACAGAAGAGGCATTTCCTCTCCAACTCTTGGTACTGAGTTTGAGGCTAAAGTTTTTCAGATGTGTCCACAGTTAACCCAGACGGCTTTGGTAGTACCAGTTTTAGAGTAGTACAACCTCCTCCTTCCTGTGGATTTAACAGCAGTAGTGTAAAAATTAAAATGGCCACAGTCAGTCCCATATAGAAAAGGAATAAAGTTAAAGTATTAGAGATACCTTTAGACCTATTTAGCTGCAAGCTTCTGCCACCCAAGTAGGACTGTTTTAGTTAGAGCCCTTTCCTCCTTGTCCATATCCCTTTTATGACACAAGATCTGCTTATTTACTAAGTTTAGAAGACTTTTTCCTCTGATGAATTAGACTCTGCTTCAGTAGAATGCTTCTGCAAGCCAAATATCTGAGGCCATTTAAAGCAGCAATCTGCAGAACCACAGAACAAAGGCAAAAGTGTGCACAGAAGGCACGAGAGAAGAAGCAGGTGGTATTTTCGTAGAAGGTAACATCATCTTAGAAGTCAGAGAGCTCTATGCTCCTAGGTCACAGATTCTAGTTTTAATGCTCACCACCACTGCCTGGGTGGCGGGACAGAGGAGTAACTGATGTTTGATCCCCTGCACGTCCCAAGTACATGCAGCCAGAATGGGACATTCCCTTTCAAAGGGAAGGATGACAAAACCCTCCGTCTAAGTTACTGCTTCACCACCTTTAGTTAGTGAGGAAACTAAGTGAAGACACGGGTTTATAGCGTATAGGAGAACGCAAAGCAAAAGGTTCAGTGGCAAAAAGCTGTCTTAGATTTTTAACAGCAGATCATCATAATTTTAAAAGAAGTCCCTAAGTATGGAATGCAACCAATAGAAAGCTGCAAGTAAAACTACCAAGTCATCCTGAGTATCAGCAATATTCTTTTTTAAAAAATCACTGTATTTATGAAAGTAATGAACAAAATTATTTTAAAAATATCCTGCTCCAACTTTCAAGTGATGCTTAAAAACAATTTTTTTTGCACTTGTGCTTATTCCAACAGCAGTAGATTGTTAATAAATTACATGAATACAAGTAATTCACATTCCTAGTCTAGTGACTACACAATATTACACTCGTCTGTTACTTTTCTTACTGTAAAAATTCACAGAAACTAAGTTTAGCATAAGCCTGTTATAATGTTACCTTCATACAGTATTACAGTATTATCACAGCAAAGCATGTTTTTCAGCATTTCATAGTTTTAGTTTATAATCCAAAGATGGACTCATACATCCATAGGTAAAAAACACTGCAGAATAACATTGTCTTTCTTGTGTGAGTTTTGCAAAAATCCCTGACCTCATGACCCAATGACATTAAACCATTCATTTAGCATGTTCCATTTTTTTTTTTTAATTAGAAAAAAAAGAAAACAATAATGATGAAGTCCAATACCAAGTACATTTACCTCAGTTGTGGTGTTCCAAATAACACAAGAAGCACGTACCAGTCTGCAGGCATATCTAACAAACCCATTTCTCTAGAAACAAAGGTGTTTAAATAAAAGAGCAGACAAAGCTTTTCACCACAAAAACTATGACAAACTTCCCTCTCAGACAAATCAGCATTGCAAATTCAATCAGAAAACCCACTAAATACAAAAATTCAGTGGAGTCCACCTCCTCACTGTTTGGTGGCAGAACTAATCACTCTCTTCCCCGTCCTGGATGGTGGAAGCAGTGCAGCACCAGAAGAAGCTGCACATGGAACATTACTGTAGTCATGGCACTGAGAATGACCTCCCGACCTCTGTTAACACCTAGGAACAGCCAAATACATCTGTTTGTATAAAAAGTGTCCTTTAAAAAATGAATTTTCTTTTCACTTTAATTAGGCTGTCAGGCTACAGCAATTTATATTTTTACAGGATTATCTTCATTTAACTGCATTTCACAAGTTGCAAAGTGATCTTAAGCGCTGAAAGAACAAAAGTTCTTTCACTTAAAAACTGAATTAGAATATTCTTAATAAACAAATTAAAATCAAAAGCCCTCAAAGTAGTGCAAATTATAAAATGTTACTGCATAGGTTTGCCTTTTATGCATGTGTTTGCTTTTTATTTAGGAATCACTAATCCTGAAGAATGCTATTATAATACAAAGCTGAAATTACAAACATGATAAGTTTGCAGTTATTTGCACAATGCAAAGACTTATAAAATACATCTGTTTGAAATTTAAATTATTTGTTTAGAAGTTGGTAAGCATTGGGACAAGTTAAAGAAAGGAGTAACAGAAGGGGGCTTTAACATCATGAAATGGCTCTTCTGCAAACTGATTGTACACTGACATGCAATATTATTTTTTTTCCTCAAATTTACTTTCAGAACACAGTTCCAAAAGTAGTTTAAAGTACTTACTTGAGAAGTTGCTGGATAAAACGGTAGAGTTGCTACCTTCACCAACTCAAAAATATTCTTCCATTATTTACAATATCTTTTTAATCCTTCACATTGAAAACAAGTAAAAGAATACAGTAACAATGGTAAATTACTACTACACTGCACTTCCTCCTTCCCGTCTCCCCAGAAACTGAAGAATCCTTCTTTTTAACACCAACTGGAAAGAAGTACACTGCAGAAAAGCAGGAAGAAACCCCAAATGTAGTTTCAAAACTGGCGAAAAAAAGAGAAGAATTGCAGTATATATATATATATATATATATATATATATATATATATCTTTTTTGCTATTTATCCACCACAAGTGAAGCATCTGACATGCAGCTTAACTTTCCATGTTTTCAAGGAAGTCACATTCAACGCTCTCTTCAAGCTGTTGCAAGATCTTTATGCCATTACTGCCAACGTAGTCCACAGAGAGAGGTGCAGAAGTACGTGAATGCTGGGATTCACTCCCGTTTGTTGTAAATGCACAACACAGAGTCTTGAAGAAGGGCATAAGCTGGGTGATGCTTGATATAGTGCGGAAGTTCAAAAGAGGAAATCTGTGCCTCTTGGAAATTCCCTCGTTAGTGTTGTTTGTTTCCTGTAAGCATGCAAACCAAGGTTTACCAACATTTCTGTACTGACACAATGTTCTACTAAATATGGCTTATTTGAAGCCTGTACTATACACTTGTTTTTATACTGAGAGATCCACAGCCTGCAGCTCTATCACTATATAAACTGTATAGATGCTACACTGAGTTATTTTTACATTCAGGTTTGAGCTGCCATTAAATGAAAGTCTTACACTTTCAGAATCCTGCCAATCTAGACTAGCCTTTAGAAACACATATCAAACAGCTGCAGAATATAGAGTTAACTCATAAATACCAAGTAATGCCCCTATTCCTTTTTTCTGTAAGTATCACTCCTAAACCTTAATGGTAATTTAAAATGCTATTTTGGTAAGCATTTTTATTTTTGCCAAAGAACAGCATGCTGTTTTCATAAATACCAGTCCTGTCTGTCTGAGACAAATTGTTTAAACCTGTGGGCAGATTTAAGGGAACAACAAGGAAAATTGCCACTCCACACTCAAAAGAAATCTGACATCTTCAGGAACTATTTATGAAAGCAAGCAGATGCATTTTTAAAAGCCCCAGGAATATTATTATAATATCTAAAAACCTCTTGCCTAACTTATAAGCTTACCACTTATTTAGAAAAGTTAACAGCTTCAAAAGAAAAAAAAAGGGACTCAAATAAAGCATTTTTTCTTTACCCCATATTTCTTCTTTAGCAGATCCATGATTCTGATTATATGTGGTCTGCATTCTTGATGATTTTCTACAAAATGAGAAGTCACATCAGATGACTCTGTGTCCACCTCTGGGACAAATGCCCATTTGTACCTGAAACAAATCGAATACATTGATAAGAAGACAGGTAGAAAAATTCCATTTGAATCACATGTAGTTTAGCAGAGCACTGGTTCGTTCACAGAGCTGTCATACGTATAATGTTGTGCTATCACCAGAGCCAAACTTAATGAACAAGGAAGTTACTGTCAGTACTTAAATGCAACCAGCTCCAAAAAATCCCCAAGTGTATGCAAAGGGAAAACGAAGAGCAATCTCTGTTTTTCCCTTCTCTACATTTTTCTGTGTGAGGGAATCTTCAAATGAAGTAAAAATCCTCTTACACTGACAAGACCAAAGTGTTTTTCTAAATACCCCAAATTACTTTTATCCTTGCATCAATGTTTGCACTTGTAAACAGAACAAATGGAAAAATTAACTCTAGAAAAAAATATATCTGAAATTACTTTAAATGACAAGAACAGATATGACTTGGAGAACACTTAAGCAATTAGAAGACTTACATTTGAAACAAATGCATCCTGTCGGGTGGAAATGAAAGTGCTGTGTCCAAAAACTTACAAGCTGATAAGTACAAGGACAGCTCATTCTGCTGGATGTCAGATCCACTGCCATCACCTGAGACTTTCTGTTTGCTTATTTTGCTGTTGCTTCTGTGTTAGTTACAATTGAGAAATGCACAATTAAAACACGAATCCAACATTTTTCATTAAGCCAAAGGAAAACATCTACGTTTACACAAATGTGCACCTGTATCTGTGTGCAATAAAAGCCTTATTTTTTTTGTCTGTATTAACACTGGGATTAATATAAGAAGAGGGTGTAAGCAGAAAACTGGTATCTAAAATATTCAGAAGAAAATGTCAAAATGTTAAATATCCAAAACACTTACTTTGCATCTCTTCTATTTTTGTATGCAACTATTAAGTACCATTTTTTGCATCTAGAACTATTTTAGCTGCTGAAAAAAAAATCCTAAACTGATTCACCAGTGCCAGAAATACATGACTGCAATTACAAAACGTCCTGCTGTCTCTTTTCTATCCCTGAGGAAAAATTTAAAAAAAGTAGATACAGAGCAAGCACAATTGCTAACAGCTTTCACAAGTTTCACAAGCTTTCATCAGAGAAATGGTAATTCTTACTTTGATGGTTCATCTTCCTCAGTTAAATCTTCTTCCAGTTGTAGAAATGTCTGAATCTTTAAATAAATAAATAATTTATGGGGATGCCGAAATGTTCATACAACTCAACCGTTAAAAAATATAGTAGTGTAAGTAAAATAAGAAATAGCAAGCTCTTGGTTTACTTTCATGACTTGAAACAAATTATTAAGTCATGCAAGACACTACATTAGCAACAACAGCAACATCAGTCAAAAAGGTATTTCCTAAAGACAATGTTAATTATTTTCCCAAATTATCAAACTAATGTAGATCTCTGAAAACACTTCCTTTTTCAAACAATGGGTATATCTGAGAAGAAGAAAAAGACAAAATGCAAACAACAAAGACAAACTAGTTGCAAGTTACTACTTATTCCTTACCAATTCAGTCACCATAATTGGCCATAATGAGGTTAGATGCTGAGGAGAAATCCTTAACAAAAGAACTCTGAAGAAGAGAAACATCTGTGCGGCAACTAGAGAAGTCTGTCCAACCCGGAGGTTCTCAGACAGTCGCTCTGAAATAAACATTCAAAAAGTGAAGAAAAGTATTATTTTCTTGAACACGTGTTGTTTCAGGAAATCAAAAATATAGAAGGTGACAGGATAAAATTTTTGCTTTCAGGTTCAGTCCCTTGCACTCTATTAACAAGTATGTCATTCAGAAGAAGTCTGAAAACATAGGGGTTTTTATATTGGACAAAATTATGTCAAAACTGACATTTGAGGGGAACAATAACCTAAGAGTGGCTGGTAGACTGCCACAAAATAATCCTGTTTCCATTTATATTTCTAGGCCAAAGGCTTTGGTTATGCAGATTCCTGTCTCTCTCTTAATGAGATTGTTTTTGGTAGAATTCAGAGATTCATAGTATGATAAATTTTAAGAACTCTTTTTAAAAAATGGAAGTATGACATTCCTTTCTAACACAATTTATGTATGTATCACAGCTGAATAAAAAAGACAGATGAAAAGACCACAAATTTTACCTTGTATTAAAGGAAGATACAGATGATACTGATCAGTTTCTCCACTGAAGACAGCGAAAGCTTGCCGCTTTAACAACATTGCTTTTTGCTCAAAACTTGGGTAGAGTTTTAAGGCGCTGCTCTGCATATCTAGAACATACAAGAATTACTTCTTATCTACCATATAAAGACTTATTGTGATTTGGGATTAAAATAATTTCAATGTCCTGAGATATTTTAAAAATATAAACTCTCTTTAGGTCTATGGATTGGAATAATGTATTGATGTTGATCCAGATCTACTCACACTAGTGGGAAAATTACATGAAGCAAACACTGCAGCTCAAATGAGGCTGCCCAGTATTTTCAGGCCGTCTCAGTCCTAACATGCATGAATCTCCTTCTCTTTTCAGCCTCTTAAATCCATAGAGGAGTGCTCTCAAGACTTACTGAGCAAAAACTGAGATGGTAAGATAAAAAATATATATTGTTTAAAAAGTGCATTAAAGAATTGACAGTTCTGCATTGTAACCCTTCAACTACTCTCTTTTAAGAAAGGTCTGAAAAAGGGACAAAAGCTTCTGCTTCTTTCAAAGCTCCAGGCAAATTCAAGGGGTCCAAACCTGCCTCTTCCCCAAGGACTTGTTCTTCTGCACTGTCCTCAAGCCTGAATGAGAGATCAAAGCATGTTGCTCAAAGGTTTTCTGCACAGGTGCACCACATTCCTGCAGCTCTATCCAGTACACAGATGCATGCAGAGTTAGCCCAAGTCTCCTTGCTTTCTAACAGGCAACAGTTGCTACAGTCACACTTCAAGAACTTAAAATTACCGTCAAATGTGCTTGCAGGAGTCCAATATTAATGTTTATTGAACAAAAATACTTTTAAATATTGTTTGGCATGTTTTAAACATTACCAAAATACAGAGTCAATTTAGGAAACTTGTTCAATTTAGTTTTTAGCAGAGAATAAAGTTGGTAACGATCAATTATGCAGACGCAGCATTCTCTGCATTTTATCAATACATTATTAAAAATACAACTAATAGCTGAAAAGCAAATACAATTCAAAGTAATGTAGAAATAAGTCAGCAGTAGCTAGTACTTACTCATCAGATCTTTAAACATAGTTTTCTCGTGTGTTAGAAGATGATCAATAATGGATCTCCAACTGGATAAGATATAGAAGGAATTAGACAACCAGAGAAAGCTTTGGTGTAGATTCACCTCAAAAGATTTTGTAAAATATTTCATACTGGGAAAGAGTTTCCAAAGTGTATTCAGAATGCAGAATCTTACGTATTTTAACACATACTACATTATAGGTCCTTCAGCTCTATCATGTGCAGTTCTCAAATCACTAAGGGGAGTTATCAGCATGAGACACATTTATTCTTCTGCACCATAAAGAAAATTTAAGTGTTTATAACCCATTTAGCATAATAAGTTGTTGAGCCCCATTTTTAACGTTATTAGATTCTGTAAGAATGCACTAAAGAGAATTTCCAATATTAGCCCATTCTCCTTTAAACCTTTCTTTGCAAATCATAGAATAGAATCTTGGAGCGCTGCAGTCTCACGTCTTACTGATTGCATGAAGTGTCCATTTGGAAAAAAGCTGGATCCATATACAGCTCGAGAACTTCTTTTTTCCAGGCTCGCTTGGTATAGGCGTATCCACTCAATGAGCCGAGCAACTGAGAACCAGCACGAAAACTAGGAATGTTGTAGGTACTGGGGGAAGAAAACAATAATAATAAATATCAATCTTTAAAAAGTTAAATTTATGTACTCAGAAAATTAACTGGTTTCCCCAGAATTTTTAACCAAATTATCTCAGTAACAGGTAGGCTATGTCTACATTATCTCATAACTCATAGCAGTAGGAGATCTGTTGATCAAAGCAGTTTGTGCAGAAGCTCCTCACATTTCCAGTGTACCTTTTTTTAGGGAGATGTTTTTGGACTAGTCATTTCACAGCACTGCCTGTCTCCACTACAGGTGTGGTTCAAAACTTCCCCAAAAGAAAATTTCCAAACTGGTCAACAGGTTCGGCAAGGCATAGCAGTGAAGGAGTGCTGGGCCCAAGCATAAACTGGTAGGAGGATGGAGAAGGGACCCTCCATGAACTGATGCTTGTCCTCTGGCACCTTCGTTCTGCTGAGGACACAGACACCAAACAGCTTCCTGGGAATCCTGGTTACAGCAGCTGCTCTGACCATGGCGGAACTCAGGTTTCAGGCTGGAGAGGTGGCACTCAGACTAACAGGAGTACGACTTTTAGTTGAGAAGGGATGCAGTCAAGGTCCTCCAAATGGAGACAAATCACAGCATTTACTTCAAAACTAAACTACTGCTCAAAACTGCTAATGTAAACATAGTCATCATTACCCTGAATTCTGTTTGTCCATTACAGCAAAGAGAATGGTCAAGAAAATCATTCTAAAAGCACAGAATCATAACTCAATGCAAAACCCAGCAATGTCTGCTATTGCTGCATGAGTTTGGTAGGGCAGAGTGTACACTTACTGGATATACAAGATATGCTCCCAAAAGGGAAGTTTTGTATTACCCTGTTGTGGAGGATGGCTCATCATTCAAATTGTAGAACCACAGAATGGTTTGGGTTGGAAGGGACCTCAAAGACCATCCGGTTCTAACCACCCTTGCCATGGGCAGGGACACCTCCCACCAGACCAGGTTGCCCAAAGCCCCATCCAGCCTGGCCTTGAGCACCTCCAGGGATGGGGCATCCACAGCTTCTCTGGGCAACCTGTGCCAGTGCCTCACCACCCTCATGGTAAAGAATTTTCTCCTTATATCTAATCTAAACCTACCCTCTTTTAGTTTAAAGCCATTATCCCTTGTGCTGTAACTACAAGATCATCAGAAAACTAAGGCACAGAGAACTTAAGAATAGCTGACAGGCTCACTGATTCTACATCTGAGCAGCTTTGCAAAGTAATGGTTGCAAAATCTACCTAGTAGTCATGCTCATTACCTGTGCTCTTCCCTTTGGGAGGCACGTGTGTGTCAACAGCAGAAAGAGGGTGGTGAAAAGTAGTCTCAGAGGTTTATTTTAACTGACTGTGCCTCATTCCCTAGATTTTCCACAGTGAGCAGAGATTGAAGTTCTTCTGGGGTGTCATTCAGGACAGCAGTCTCTGAGCGCAGTTTTACAGGACTATGGCTCATAAGGTTTCCCCAACAAAGGGAAACTTCCTTTCACTTGGGAGACTACAGATAATTTTCTAGATCAAAAGATCATGGTACGGGAAGGTAAAGGAAGGGGAGAACATGTTTGTCTGTTCCTTACAGCTGATGACCAAATTAGAAAATTATTTGTATGAGACTTTGTACTTCAGATCTCCAACTTTACAGTTCCCCTTCACTATTAGGCATTCCTGAGAAGAAGGAAAACCAAAAGTCTTACAGTGTGGTCAAAATCAGACCTAATAAAAATCAGACGTGCTGAGAGAGAAGTCACCTGTGGTTGCGTAGGTAAGGAAATACATAATATAGCAGACGGGAAATCAATGGCACAGCTTTCTCCTTCTCATCACTCCGGTAAACCATGTCCAAAAGAGAAGCAAGAACCTTAAAAATGAAAAGAATGTCTCATTAAACCTATAGTAGGTATTTCTCACAAAGGGGAGTAACATGCTGTGTTTCAAGATAGGATGTGTGCGCTCATGGGATGCCTCGTTAAATATTTAAGCTCCAATTTAGTTTATCAGAAAAACGTAATGTATTCCTCTGCTCAATAATATCAATAAATAACCATGGATGAGAACAGCAACTGGAACACTGGATCCTACTTACTTCTGCAAGGAGTGAAAGAGCTTGGACGCTGTATATTGAAGGAGCAGAGGCAGAAACCATTGACGATGGTGCCACTGAAGTATCTACGAGAGGCAAAATCAATCGTTTAGTTTTGACTTCAGACATGACATGGTTAAATTTTGCTGTTTGCTAATTTTCTTCCCAAACAGAACTGTTTCTTGCATGCTGGTATTACAATGAAATGCTCCTGGGCATCTTGCCACAATGACATACTTCATGCCTCGTGCTGTTCTGTCCCATGTATTGCATGCACCTGTGATAACTTCTCCTCTGTATTACATACAGTATGTAGATATTTAGTAAACCCACTTAAGTTGGCACTGTTAGTGTAGGGCAATGAATATTTTTACTTTCATCTGTATTACTTCCTTCTCACACAAACAGCACACTGACACATTGTACTCTTTACTGACTTAAGCAGAAGAGAGAAAGCAATGGAAAGTCAGATGAAATCACATTACCATTCATATCTTCAACGTTGAACTCATCTGGTAAAATCTGAGGCTGAGCTTTCACCTCCAAGTTCCGACTCAGCCAACTAGTCTGTTCCAGAGAAGAACCAGCAACAGTCCCTACAGCCTCTAAAATCTTTTGGGTCACCTCCTGTAAAATAACCAGACAATACATCATCAGATGAAGCCTACTGTTACTTGGACAATCCAGTGAAGTCCTTTTTTACATGGAACTTGTTAGGAAGATCAAAAGTAGGTGCTTTTATATCTTAGAAACATAAATACTTCTCTGATCTATTTACTTATCTGTGCTCAAGATAAGCTACTGCTCACTTCAAATAAAGCAAGGCATGAAAATGGGAAGCAGGAAAAAAAATCAAGTTAGACTAGCATGGAAGTTTTGGTAATGATTTTCCATGCGAGTCATTACCACTAATACAGTATCTGTTCAGCATCAGTCCTGACACACTTTCTGCATTAGATGTCATCCATCACAGACATATCTGAATTGTTCAGCCCCTCATAAATGGCATACAGATGCCTGTATTGTTTTGAAACCTCCTAGTTCCTTTTTCTTCCTTCCATATTTGGAGAGCATTAAGTGAGGATGAGTTCCGTCTTACGGAAATTCATCTGTCCATATTCAATTCTTTATGTTAGCGGTAAGACAGACAGCCCATCAAACTATATTCATAGTCACGTTTTAGCACATTTTATTCCAAGTGAAATGAAAAGCTGGTCACTCTAGGGAAGCCAAATCCCAAGTACCCAAATTAAAGCAGAGGTTGTGTGAAGAAGCTAAAAGATAAGATGGCAAAACAGTCTGTTTTATAATGACTGCCATTTCGCTGGCCAGTCTCTGAAGCAGAAGTGGAGACTCACAAAAGTGTTGGCACACAGAAGTACCATAGCCATAACATTGTCTCACCTCATAAGAAGCGTTTGGTTGGCTCAAAACTGCACCTAGATGTGTAGTGTTTAAATTGTTCTAGTGAAACCACAGTTGGTAGAGGAAGAGAATCCTGCTCTGCTCCACCCCTTCTTTAAATAAACACGAGCCGATAGTCATTTACGTTGCCAAATCCAGCTATGAGCTTCAAGGATAAATTATGCTACTAATTTTCCTACATAGTTTTGAGATTTCAATACTTACCCACGTGACATGAACTCATGACCATCAGATTTGTGTTATGATTTGAACTCTGAGAAAAATCATATAATCATCCAGGGAAAACAGCTTTCAACAGTCCACAGTTGCCACTGTGTTTTCATGCATTTTTGACATTTTGTTAGAGACATCCCACGCATCATGTCTCCCATATTTACCGGGTATAAGTTATAACATGTGAATGCACATTCAAACATTCTAGAAAGACAGGTGAACTCAGACACAAAGTACACATCAGGCCACCTCCACTTTTACTTAAACAGTGCCAGATGTATGAACTAGAAGAAAAAGTTATACACGTATAGACTGTACCTGCAAGTCTTTTTGGTCTTTTTTGTTTTCTAGCGTAGGTGTCCTGGTCACAAAGTCATTCAGAGTACTGTGGGAAAATCAATTCAATCTGAGTTAGCAGTTGGATAGGTCTACTTGAAACATCCATAAGCCTTCTTCTCTCTTATGCAGTACCTGAGAAGCAGAAAGTGTCCAGGAGGAGCCAAGTTCAACTGCACAGACTCCTTCAGAAGTCCTAATAAGGACTGGAAGTTCTCCTGCAAGGCTGAGACAGGCAGTCTACCAAAAAAAGAACACCAAACACACCCAAGTCAGAAGTTAAGAGTTAAGGCAAAAAACAACATACATGTGTAACTTGGTGGCCCAAAAGCTTCCATCGATATCAGCCCTTCAGATCCTGCACCTTCCTAACTGATCCAGCAGTATGGTCTAAGTATCTGGTGCCACACACTGTATGTGTGCGCTAGCATCCGTAAATGCTAGCAGCACGTGCAGTATGCCAGCACTGTAAAAGTGGTGGTTTTCCAGGGGAAAGAAAAAGCATAAAGTTTATCTAACTCCACTGCCTGCCAGCTTACTTCATCTCCATTGCTTATTGCATACAGTATATTGTACGGTCTAATAAATCCATATGAGAAAAGGCAAGTATATGAGGAAAAGTTTGATTAAAGGAATATTTTCAATCAGCTGTCTGACCCTCTAAATGTCCAGCATAGACTGCAGCCATAGCAATTTTATTGTGCCTTTCTGAAAAGGAAGGAAAATGCAGAAGTTCTCTATTGATTCCTCTGGAAACACAGACCAAATAAGGCAAAAGGTCATAAGAACACACACAAGTGTCTTGCTAATTAGATGTCTGAAGTATATTGCTCTAGTAGTATGAAATGAGACTTCTGGACTGGCATTATCAACAGATCAATGGAAAAAAATGTCATAGCCCAGTTATTTTGCCTATCTGTCACGTAACAATGAAGTGGCAACAACCATTTCCTACGCAAAGGTGTTCTGTGACATTGTGACACGAAGATCAAAGTAAAGCGAAAATAGCAATGCTAGCTGTTATCCTAACACTTTGAGTAAAACAGAAAATGATCTTATATGACTAAATTACCTTTGAATGAAAGCATAACTGAACTGCAGCATTGGAATATCTACAAGAGAGGATTTCTGAAAAATAAAAGCAAAAATGCAGTTATTTGCTTTCAGAAGAACAGAAAGCCCAAGCTGCTGGAAAACACAACACTTCTAAGAAGCCACTGGTACTCCAGCAGGTGACCAGCCATGATACAACTATCTATACAACAGTACAAGGGAATTCTGAGCTTTAATAGAGCACCCCTGTTTAAAAGTAGTCACATTACTTCTAATATCCACTGCAGTTTTTCAGAGCTGTAGAAGCTCCCATGATGGCATGCATCACAGCAGTACTGGCTTCCTTGAAAGCCAAATGGAAAATAGAGTCAGCATAAAGTACTTCTAACTGTTCAGATAAGGGTAAAGGAATAGAAACATGTCACTGAGTCATCATCTCTAATATCAAGAGGACCCTCCACCTTTTCATTACCAGCAACTTCTCTAGCAAAAATATTCTAAAGAATCTACTTACACTGATTGATTACAGAAACCCACATTCTGGAAAACATAACAGGAACAAAAGAAAATTTCACACTTAAAAAGTAACTTTCCTTCTAACAACATCTAACATATGTTGTTCTAGGTCTATTCCAATGTATTAAGAAAACAAAATTATCTTCCTGGTTACCTCTTCACCCTTGATTTGTGATGGTTTCTTGACTACTTCTTTGACTAGATGTAATATGGTATCAATTTTCAACGTGTTAAGTGCACATATTAAGTCCACAAGAATAAGCTGCGATGCACTAGCCACTGGAAGAATCTGATGAAACAAAACAAAAAACACATCTGTCAGATCACTGTACCATGCAAACCACAAACCTGAAAAGCAGCTTTCCGTGTAACAACTCAAATATCGTTACTTAAACAAAACTTAAATGATAGAAGTTAAATCAACCATGCAAAAATTCCCCACAGATTTCTCCCAATACCTTTATGAAGACAGTTAAATGCTGGGTCCTGCAACTGGGTCTTAACAACCTGATGCAGTGGTATAGGCTCGGCAAAGAGTGGCTGGGAAGTTGCCCAGCAGAAAAGGACCTGGGGGTGCTGGTTGACAGCCAGCTGAATGTGAGCCAGCAGTGTGCTCAGGTGGCCAAGAAAGCCAACAGCATCCTGACCTGTATCAGAAATTGCGTGGCCAGCAGGACCAGGGAAGCAATCATCCCCTCATACGCAGCACCAGTGAGACCGCACCTCGAGTCCTGTGGTCAGTTTGGGGCCCTCACTAAAGGAAGGATATTGAGGTGCTCAAGCGTGTGCAGAGAAGAGCAAGAAAGCTGGTGAAGGGACTAGACTGGTGAAGGGACTATAAAGACTTATTAGGAGCGACTGAGGGAACTGGGGTTAGTTTGGAGAAGAGTAGGCTTAGGGGAGACTTCATTGCTCTCTACAGCTACTTGAAAGAAGGTTGCAGCAAAGAAGGTGTCAGTCTTTTTTCTCAGGTGACAAGTCATAGGACATGAGGAAATAGACTCAAGTTGCACCAGGGGAGGCTTAGACTGGATATTAGGAAGAATTTCTTCCCTGAAATGGTGGTCAACAATGGAGCAGGCTGCCCATGGAAGTGGTGGATTCCCCATCCCTAGAGGTATTTAAGAGATGGGTGGACGTGGCTCTAAGGGAGACGTGGTTTAATGACTTGGTAGGTCAGGTTGATGGTTGGACTCAATGATCTTGAAGGTCTTTTTCAACCTAGATGATTCTATGATTGTATGAATTTCAGCATGCCCAAACAGAAGCAGAAAAGAAAGATCTTCTGTTCAGAACACATGCCTAGTTACAGAGAATATTACATCTCTAAACTTTCTCTGGAAATGGAGCTGATCCAAGATATTTAAAGTAAAATTGGCAAGTTGTAATCCTAAAATTACAACCCAGTACTGAATAAAAAATGGTTATTACTGTCAGACAAACTGCTAGATTGTCATTTTTATCTGATTATTTACTTAGGTTTAATTGTAGCCCTGATGTTCTGTGGAATTACATACAGACAAAAGCATTCTAGATTTGCCTTCGTCGCTTGTAAAAACAAACAAACAAAACCAAAAAAAACCCACCACCACCGAAAAAACAACCATCAAACAACCTATAAACAAGTCCAGAGTTTAAAGTCCAGAGTTATGATTGCATGAATGCAATGTTTGCCTCTACATTGGAAACCTAAGGGTTCCTTCTCTTTAGTTTCACCTTCATTTTACTTTGATTCCTATGAGGTTTCTTGCTATTCCACACTGCTGCAATTGCTGCCATCAACTGGATTCCAAGTTGTGCTGTCAATGGATTCATGAAGTCCAGTATTTTAGTTCTTAATGTCTATAGAGGGGGGAAAAAGAAAATATTCCTTTTAACTTCAGAAGGTAAAGGCTAACTCACAGTCTTTAAAATATTCTTCCTTTTCCAAAGATGTTCAGAAAATACACAGTAACAAAAGAATCTCTTTGTATATTTGGCAGTCAGGCCAGTTTTGCTAATTTGCTTATGAGTTACTTGTATCCTTCTTGGCGAAGGGAAGCACATATGTTAGGAAACAGACTGCAAAATATAAAAATTTATTGTGTTGTTTTTTCTCCTACACGTACTTTTCACTACTGTAGTTTACCAATATCTACAGAAAAAGGGAAAAGCCTAGTATTTTTATTCCCTCAAGTACATGCTCTACTGCCTGCAGAAGGTGCAGACAATTGTTTAGCTCTACAGCAATTTGTAACAGAAACTCATAGGAAAAAAAGCAAACATATAAATATATATACACACACACACACATTTATATATATTATATATATATATAAATAAATAAAAAGGTCAGGTAAGGGACCGGAATAGGCATAAGGAATATGTAAAAATCTACTTTTATAGGAAGATACTGTAGATACTGTGCAAGTCAGGAGCTCATAAGAGTTCTTCAAAAATTCTTTATGCCCCAGTATCATTCTGGAACTGACAACGCTATTCCTATGAACTCTACATAAAATACACTGGGGAGGGGGAAGGAGACAACAGGGATGATGAGATATGCAGCAGTTTAAAAGAACTCCTACTTTGGTTGCTTTAAAGTATGCTGAGGAAGAGCCTTTAGTTGTTCCAAAGAAGTCAGTTGGTCTTTTCTGAGAGTCTTCCCTCTTTATAATGCTCCAAAGAAGGGACATGGTATTAATAATACGAGGCAATTCTTCCAAAATGGCGTTCCTAGCATTTCTCAGGTTTGTGGGCTCAGCTAATGACGACTGGGAAAGCAAAAATATGAATATTAAAATATATCGTATTATGCACCACGGAGTGCTCTCGTTTTGTAATTAGGAGACTTTTGTAATGACAACTTTAAAAATAATTCAGCTGTTCTATTTCTGAATTATACTGCTGCTGTTAAAGTCTACTGAGGTTGCTGTTGACCATTTTGGGACACAGAGGATCCATCTGTCTTGAAAATTGTTAAGATGCCATTGCTCTTATGCCAGAACACAAATGTAGGGAATACATCAGAAAGCATGTTATCAACTCAAACAAAACCAGAACATTGTGTTAATGACAAAGCAACTATAGACAAGCTGCACACCACTAGTATTTGTGTGACTATGATCATCATGAACAATTTACTTAAAACTAACTTTCCTTTCTTCAAATAAAAAGGAACTAAGTTCAGTCCCCCCTCCCTTAACACTTTTACTTAGTTCACTTCCTTGATGTATTATCAGGCTTCTTTAAGGCTATCTTTCTTGTTCAAGCTCCCCTTTATGACCTAGTCACCTCTGAGTAAAAAGCGATGCATGCTTTGATGAACTGGTGCCAAGATGTCAAGCAAGTGGTAGGCATTAAGCAGTTACCTTTTTAGTTTGATTAGGGTGATCCAGAAGGCAGAAGTGACCAATAGTTGTCAAACCTTCCAGAAGGGTTAGTGGGTAATCAGGCGTAACATTCTCTCTTTTAGTGGTTAAGCTTTGGAGGAAAAAATAAAAATAAAAGAGCTTAGCAGGCCAAGCAGTATTTCCATGAGTAAAAATTCCAACAGAGATCTATTTCTACTCAATAGTTAAGGAATACTGGAATATCAGAACAAATGATACACAAACTGTGCTTGGACAATCCCAATTCCTTGTCTAGATCTTTAAGAATAGAATTCTCCACCTCACCATAAATCTTTAATGTTCAATTATTTTTCCATACTCCTTTCACTTACTGACTGTTCTCAACAGTATCACTGTATTTTTCTTCTGCAGGGTCTCTATCCCCAGTTAGTCCTCCAACATCCTGAGTCTTGTCAGAACTGGACACTTCTTTGTACTTGGATGGCAAGCAGCATCACAGCTGCCGGTCATTCTTGCTGCTGGTCCCCTTTCCTCTCTTCATCCAACTGCATTGAGTCCTACTGCGACAGTACTGCATCCACCTCATCTGGGCTCAAGGGACAGATGCCTGCATATGCAGCAGGGTTTGAGAATCAAACTCTGGGAGCTACAGTGCTAAACGAGTAAGTTACTATGCACTACTCTGTAGTAAGGGGAACTTAAAAACAAGTTTCAGCATAATAAATCCCACACTGCGGACTCTTACCTTGCAGATGTTTTCGTGGATGTCTTCACAGCTTCATTTTCATATTGTTTGACAAGCTCATCCAGGTTTTTACATATCTGTACAACAAATGGTGCCACAGTCCAGCCTAAAGACTTTCCAAAATAGGGCAGGGAAGATGTGACTAAGCCTACCCAAGTGGGATGCATCCCATAGCCATACTCTGGTTGCAAACCTCTAACAACAGCAGAGACGAATAATCCCTGTGAAGTTATTGGGTGCGGATAGACATACTGCATCGCACCGATAGCCTGCTGGAAATTAAGAGCTTGCTGCCATTCCTTGGAGAGGTCTGGCTGATTCTCCTGCTCCTCATGAGTCTGTCCAAGATGGTGCTCCAAGATAATCAGTACCTGCAAAAGCTTTAGCAACTCAATCTGGAGAGGGTGTTCGCTCCATATTTGATCATGTCCAAAATTGATTAGGCTCTCTTCAAAAAGATCTTCTTCAGGAACATTATGATCTCCACCTGCCATAAGCAGTTCGTACCGCTTCTGACTTGTGTACATAGATGCAGACAAAGAAAGAAGAACAAACTCCTGAATTTTGCATCTTCCAAGCAAGTTGCGTATGAACTCTACATTCTTACTCTCTGCTGCCTTTGCCATGGTAGCCAGCTGGGTCATCATTCTAATCAAGACTTCCACGCTTTTTACCTGAACGTCTCTGTTGCCAAGCAGATCTCTGTGTGTAACCTTCAAGTAGCACGGATAATATGAGCGCAGAAAACTGAGACAGAGGTAAGTGAGCAATTCTATTAGAAGAGAATGGGGACACATGGTTGGGGACTGAGTTTGAAGTTTGCCATAAAAACTCTGTCCTACAAGAGCCTCCTGATGGCGAGCTAAGAGATTGTAAATAAGATTCAAATGTGCGGTGGAACTGGTATCCATGCTAGTACTAGCTACAGCTTCAATAAATTCTTTAGGGTTTGTTTTAAGCACTGCCTCCAGAACAGAAAAAGCATATAGTACCCTCTTGGAATCATAAGGTTGCAAATATAACAGCATATGTTTGAACAGAGCCTCAATCATCTCTTGTTTTTCCTTCTGCTGCTTGAGCAACTTAGAGCTGGTAATTTCCTGGAGCTCCAAGTCCAGCTCTTCATCACTTGACAGAGATTCGGATGCTTGAGTCCTCTCGGAGTCAGCACGCACAAGGTTTAGCGCTACACTAGATTTGGAGCTTTCAGGAAGGGATGCATGGAAGGAACCTGCATGGTTTGTGGTCTCTTTGCCATCAGCTGCAGCACTGTCATTGTCCTCATTGCTCAATTCCTGCAGCTCCAGAGAAGGAGAAAAAGAAGATGTATTTTCACTGTCATGGCCTGTGCTGGTGTCTGCTGATTCTGTGTGCTCACTATTATCTTGGTCACCGTCCACCTCATGTGAAGTTACTGGATTGCAAGAGGCATCACTTTCAAACTGTTCAGTTTTTAACTCTGGCTTCTCTGGATCTTTTTCCACTTCTGCCCAAATTGCTTCTCTATCCACGGTGGTAAACTGGCTCAATGGAAGGTTTTCCTCAGAATTGCTCTCAGAGACACCAGATTCTTTCAACGAGGCCTTTTTCTTGTGAAGCCAAAGATGTATATCCTCTGGGAAAAAAAAAAATCAAGAAGAGTATACAATGGGCATTATACAAACATCCCCTATATGGAATAAATCATTGTAAGAAAAAAAAAGATTAAAAATAGTCTATTAATTGCAAAAATGAGAAAAAATAAATATATTTTTTTGAGGTAATTTTTTTTTAAAGTGGTAGAGCAGTACTAACCTACTCTAAGTGCAAGAGAAGAGGATCAAAACCCTAAGCATGTATTGTTTCTCTTATGCTATGATTCTCTAGATGCGATAATCTTCATGCTTTCTGAGCATATAATGTTTGTTGAGATCAAGGAAATTAGAAGGTTAAGAACTGAAGTTATTGTTATTATTTTTTTAAGAGCTAATATTTTCCTTGTTTACATGCTGTGGAACAAGGAAGGAATATATTAGCTCTGTGTTTGTATAGCATCTGTTAAACAGGTCCTTTTGGATGCTGTAAGTGTCTGCCATCTAATTACTTACCAATCAAGACAGAAAAACAATTATGCAAGCAGACAGCTAGGTTAACAGTAATGAAAGAGACAGATGACACAGAAGTTTCATTTCAAAGAAAATACTGGACACTTCTATGCTATCTTCCTGATCTGCTCCAGGAAAGAACCTTGACTTCTTGGGCCATATAATGCAGGACATCTCATACCCATACTGCTCCCAGCAATCCCACAGCTGAATAGACTGCCAGCCTTCATAGGACTCCATGCTTGGAGCAATCCCTGAGTCTGTACTTACATCTCAGTGTTCCCCAGCTACTCCCCAGAGGTTTCTGTAATGCTAGTTGTCTGTTCCACATTTGCCACGTGATCATATGTGGTTCATAACAGTTCTCATCATAGATCTTAAGATGAACATTTCCTAACCGTCAAATTTTGTTACTCAAGGTAAAGACTCCCTGCCATATCCCTAAATTTGGGTGGCTGGAGGTGATCCTCAACTGCAAATCCCTCTCTCTGCATTCTAGCTATGGGATACCTCAAGCTGTATGCCACAAGGGGTGAGCTCTCCTCTTGAATCAACATGGATGATCTTTGGGCAAAGACAGTTTAATCTTCAGAAGTTGGCAGAATTAGGGTTGTGTGTGTGCACCCAAAACAGCAAGGTGTGCTTCACAACCTGTCTGATTATTTTAGCATGATGCTAGGGGAATCACTAACAAGAGACATATTCTGAATAAAGAAAGTTGGTATGAGGGTGCACGGTCTGCTAGGGTAAGACTGGGCAGAAAGTAAGATTTGCCTGTCCATCCTGCCTACTGGAACAGTTCCTGGACTGACACAGTCACCAAATTGCTCCTGAATTCCATTTGGTTGCAGACTTAGTTTTGCTTGAGAAGGGATCCTGTGAACAGTGAATACACATGCAGTGTGGGTCATCTGGGAATGGCAACGAGAAGTGTGGGACAAGATCCCAGAGCAAAGCAAGAAGCAATCCAAACCAACAGTGGAGGTGCAGCCACTGTAACAGAAATTGTCATTAGGCCTTGAACTAGCATGACTTACTCATGAACTCTGCGTTAGGCATCCCCAAAGGTACTTGGATGAGGAGGAATCTACAGAACTGAGGCCAGACAACCCACTGTAAATAGGATGCCATCGCAGTTCAGAGACCACCTTCAGTAGGTGTTCAGGAGTATGTAATGCTACGCCAACACTTACAGTTTCAGCCCAAGAACAGTGTTACCTGCTGAATTTTTCTGTTTGATGTAGTGGATGGACGTGCGTTGTGTCTTTGGATGAAGCAGCAGCAGCAGGACTGGTTCAAGAATCCGTGCAACATCATTAAGTGAGAGAGCACGGATCAGCCAGCCCTGTGCTGCAGCACCAATTGCGCCATCTGAACAATTGAGACTGTCCAGTACCACAAACAGAGACCTGAACAGAGAAACCAGAACGAATAAGAACAATTGAAATCCCTAAAAAAATTAACGCAAACAACAAAGTAGTGGCAGGGAACGGACTTAGCGCATGTTCAAGCAAGCATCAGCCAATAGCTCATCTCTGCTACCAACAGCTTGATCATGCACATTTTTTCTGCTACTTCACATGCAATTGTAGAAGCAAGGCCATACATATTTTCACACTGTAGAAGAAAAGCATGCTTTAAAGTTCTTTCACATATATATTGAGAAAGACTTTTAGTACTTTTGTCTCCATTTTTGTATAAAAGTTATGATCTCATAAATATGAAGTCACTCAAAACCAAAATAAGACTTTTTTCTTTGCGTTAGTTCTATTTTGTTTGGAAAAAGTCTAACCCACTCCAAAAGAAAAGTGTCTGCCAAGCAGGAACTTGTCTGCCTGAAGTTACTCTTCATATATGAAGCTCTTTCTATTTTTACAAAAACTTCCTTCATACAAGAATGTAAAAGCAGTCTTCAGTGCACCATGCATATTGAGCACAAGTAATAGTGCAAGTGAAGATCTTCCTTTTGCTTGCATGTCTCTACAGCAAACGTTTTTTCCAGCCCAGAAAAAAGAACAGAACAAAGCATAAGTCCAAACCAGTGAAAGTGGAAAATACCTATCGAAGGACCGATTGTGAGAAGTTACTCTGCTGCCTTGGATCTCTCTGGTCAGATGCCACATGACAGAAAATCTGAACAGTGCTTCCAGCCTTGTCCCCTTTGCAAGGAAACAAAACAGATATGTTATTTTTCGCAGCATTTATCTCCGAGTAAAGTTTTAGTGATTTTTCAACTTCTAGCAAAACAATATGTTGTGCAGACAAACACTAATCCTTCTCAGGTAGTTTGAGAGCACTTGTTCATTTTGCAATAGGCTTAAATAAAATGCCATATACCCACAAATGCACAACCAAAACTTAACAGCCACAGTGCTTGCAGAAGAAAAAAAACATATGCCAATACACCAAAAATGTATTTCAGGACTCTACTGTGTAAACATTTAGACTATGTTTGCTGTTAGGGAGGTTTGAAAGTTAGATGACAAATAAGAATGCATTGCTATATCAGTTAGTGTTTAGAACTGGCAATTTTGTTTAAAAGGTTTTAAAAAGATGTCCAAACTTAAGTTTCAAAATTGCAAGTGAGAAAGTATGAAAACAACACTGAAGAACGTTGTTGTAAGTTTTGTTGTGCAAGACACTGTTCACAAATGAACTCTAGGTTATTAAAGAACTGTTTTGTCGTTAAACTAGATGAGTAAAGTAATTAAGAACTGGCTTAGTTTAAACACAGCTTACTTAATATAAGAACTAAATACTAAAGGGTCAACATTATGCTGGCATACACCTACACGTTAAAAATAATGTTTGGTTCAAATATGAAGTTTAGAAAAAATCAACACAAGAAAAAACGATTTGAGACTTAGTCATGGGGCTGGGGCATTTTGGAAATAATGACAAAAAATGCAAGCTTTTAGATGCTACGTTATTTGGGCCAAAACAAAAAATGCTCCAGCATTGACTGATACAGCTTGCATCTGGGGTTTAAATTTAGCAGTAGTCTCATGATGAATCAGCCCCAGGGAATCGCAGTGGAGTGGACAGGGAGTCTGTTGGACTCCTGAGAGACAGAGGGACCATGGAAGCGAAGAGCTGGGATGGAAGGGGCCAGATATAGTCTAGGAAGCATTGAAACAACTCTATCTCAAGTGATGATGGGTCTTCACAGTGAGTACAGAACCTACCTTATCATGATCCAAAAGCGCATGGCATATAATGTCTTCGCAGATATTTGCTGATGGTGCCAAGCAATGCAGCCTGTAGAACAGTTCCACACAGGCAATATGATGTTCCCGGGTCTCTTTGTTCAGCTGATTCCAGAGCACACAGGCTACTCTCTAGAGTATAGTAACAATAATAAATAATATTAACAACAACAACATTTCTTCACTGACTTAAAAGCTTTCTATTGCATAAAAGTACTCCATTACTGAAAGGGATTTCCAAATCTTAGTTTGGCAAAGAGCAAGAATTCAGGTCACACACTCGAACCTAAAGGAATGCAACATTCCTAACCTGGTATTACAGGATAGGTAATTCAAAAGGGACATGCACCACAAGTTGAGGAAAGCACTTCTGCTTCTATTTTCTGGGTCAAAACATTACAGATTATACATGTGTCAGACACAGCAGCTGTAAGCACAGTAATTAACAGTAAGAGCCTGGAACCAACCCTCATATCAATAAAAGGTCAGGATAAGGAGAGCATCTTTGATATACTAAAAACAAGGAGGGGGACATATTCTTGTTATCATTTACCTACTAATATTGCCTCTTATCTGAAAACTTCTCTGAGTGGTATCAAAGCTCTCCAGAGCATAGTGTTTAGGCTAAGAAAACCTAGCACTTCAAGTCAGAAATCAGCTGCCTCCACCCCACAGAATCTGGGCACAGAAACCAAAAAGCAATTCAAAAATAACCTGTCACTTTTGAACAACCTATTGTGAAGTAAATGGATAAGAATAAAGTTGCTTTAAAATGCTTGTGGAAGCAAAACCAAAACAAAACAAAAAACCAGCAGTGTCATTGTAACATGAATATAGTGCCCCAAACATTCCTATTAATGTTTCCTTCCCCACCCCATCCCTGGATGTAGAGCGCATATGGGCAGGGAAAAAGAAAAAGAGTATTGATACCTGGTAGAAATCTGTTTTCTCTGAGATGATCTTCAGAACTCCAGGAGCAATGGGAGGAAGTGTGACCATCTGCAGCTTTCCAAGGAAGGGGTTGTGCCCAGAGACTTTGTATCGCTTCATTCTGTCTTCTATCACAAGTGCCAGTGACTGGGAATGGTTGATCACCTCCAGCAGCGTGAAGATGGACACATTCTGAACATAGCAGTCATTCACACAGCAGCATACTGTCATTAAGGACTTCAGCCACAGGGGGAAGCTGGCATCACAACCTCCTCAGAAGATAAGCAAGAAAAAAAAAAGTTTGAATACTCTAAAGCTCATGGTCCAAGAATTCTTCAATCAAGCTCACAGGACACAAAGACGACCGCTCAAATCCGACTGCGAAGAGCTCGCTTCAAAGCAAACTATACTTTTTCCCCTGCTTCTTCCAGCAGAAAGCTCTTACAGGACCTCTGTGACCCACTAACCAATGGATTTCTGCTTTCTAATTTGTTTACTTCCAAATAGTTTTACAGCTGCTGTTTTTTCAGCTGTCATTTTCAAAACTAACAACAGAAGCCTGCTGATCCAAGGATGCTCTTTGGAGTAGCATTGAGGCTTAACATTTCAGCAACCATAAAGCACACGAGGAACTGATACGGCTAACAGCAAGTCAAGCCACTTTTGCCTCTCCTAAGTGAATAATCAGATAAAGTTTTATTAGGACTTGACTGGAGACAGTCTCAAGTATGAACTCCTACCTCTGGATACAAAGCCAAATACTTTAACTGTTTTACCACCACAAAAAATGGACACCTGTCCTGTATTGCATTCAACCCAGACCTTCGTTATTATAGGTTCTCTCCTTTTGCCTTTAAATCTTACTCTATTCTCCAGGCTGTGCAGCTGAAAATTACTTCGAAAATAATTGATAATCCTACTACAATATTCCAAAGAAACATAATTATGAAAGCAAATCTTCTAAGTACATTGCTGACCACGTGGAAGGCACTGAAAATATGCAGAAGTGTCCATGTCAAGCAGGCAGCTCACCCATGCAGATGATTAGCATATCACTACTTTGACAAGGAAGACAGCAGAAATTTGTAGTGAGGTAGAGAATCCAAAGTTCCAGTTTCCTATCTCTCCATTCACTACAAGCCCATCTTGTCAACAAGCCTTCAGGCCAGTAACTGCTGCTGCTAAAACTAATGAAAACTCCCAGCACAAACAGGCCCTCCAATTATACAAGACTATTCTTATACATTAGCTTGAATCAAATTCCTTTGAACTTTGAGAGTAAGGGAAAGGGCTGTTATGGTTTGGAGCTCCAGTTTTCCATCTACTCTGCCTGCTTTTAACACTTCTTTTTGTGTTTTTTTTTTTTTTTTTTTGGGGGGGGGGGGGGGTGAGGCGCGGGTGTTGAAACTCCTGAACCCTGCCACAAACTCTCCAGGCCACAAGACCTTTTCAGCCCTTCAGCTGCAAGTTTGGTAGTGAAAGCTTTCCAAAGAATATGCATTTAAAAAGCTTGAGAAAAACTGTCCCCTCAGCTCCAAGACACAAAACACACACTGATGTGGTAACTCTCAAATTCACAAGCAACTTGCATTCAGCCCGGTCAGAAGGCATTACTACTGGTCACAACTTTTGCAAGTAAGTGAGCTCACACTGTTATTTGTGTTCTCAAATGCACAAGTCATCCAGCAAAGGAATCTTTTCTTACCAGGAATCTGAAACAAAGAGAGATACAGCTGTTCCATCTCCTCCTCTGAAAGGTAGACTGGGAATGTGGTACAATCCAACAACAGGTGACAAGCTGCAGCGAAAGCTTCCTTGCAGTCACCTCTAAGGGGTCCCAAGACAAGCATCACTTGTTCTAAGTCCCACTCTTCTTCCTTTTCTTTTTTATTACCAGAGTTGCGTTCAGAAGAAAGAAGATGGGAACTCTTGTTCTTGAACGGTGATCCTCGAACTGAGAACAAGTCTGAAAGTATTTGTTTAAACTGAGGTACAGTCATTTGCTTTGCTTCCCATGCACTCTTCTTCTTGCTAGCACTTTCAGGTAATCTGTAGCCATTTTCTTTTTTCTCTTTTCCCTCCAGACTCATTGCTGAGATGCTTTCATTACTTGCTTCTTGAAACTGCACCCCAAAAATGTATTTACTGGCAAACTTGGCAACCAGCTCTTGGATGCAGTGCAAAGTCTTCTGCATGCTCCCCCCTTTTTTCCAGACATCATCTCTCTCAAGGGTCACAGTTGGCACCCCTAAGTGCTGAGAGAGCTCTGGGGAAGACGTGCTTAGACCAATGCCACTGTCTTCTGACTTCAGGGGAGGGAATGGAGTCTCATCCTCCTCCTGAAGCACAGACTTGGTCTCCAAGGTTACATCCCCACTGTCCTTCTTCACTGGGCTCTAAAATAGAAACAGTAACGTGGTTAATGTGGCACTACATAGATCATTTTGAAGTATGTGGAACTGTGGTAAGCAGTAGGACATTGGGAAACACCAATGGAAGAGAAAAAAAACAGTAACTGCAATTTCTTGATGCAGATTACTTTCATAAAATCAGTTATTGATAAGCAGTCCAATTCAATAGCATTTAAAACATAACAAATGTTTATGTAGTCCTCACAATCCTTGACTCATTAAACATCAACAGATCCGTGTCTACAGATACTTGGCAAATGGAAATGTTTCCTTAAAAACAATTAATCACTGGAACAGTATTACTTGTATCTGATTATTTCCAGCCAGATGCATTTATTTGTTCTACTGCAAAACTTTGCCAGGCTGTGCTTGTGTGACTGCTTCATGCCATCTATTCCTCGTTCGCTGTCATGGTCTCCTGCACCCAAATAATACCACATTGTGTTAAACCAAATTATCAATTTAAAGCCTTACGGACCCAACCAGCTGTAATGCTGGGCTCGACCTGGCAACTCTTATCTTTAAGAACTGCATGACGCTGTGTGCCTTTTCAAACTGTTAAGATCACATTCTTCTCAAGAGGTAGGATTATAGCCCCAGTTTCAGACAAGACTCCTTAATCCTCACAAATAATTCAAACAAATCAGAAGTGGATGCTCAATATAGGACACTGAATAGCTCTTAAAGGGGCAAAAGGAGATAAGCTTTGAAAATCTTTATTGCTGCATTTATCACTGACATTTAAGTTTAGAGAATTAACATTTAAAAATAAGGTTTGTCACTATTAACTGTAAATATCTGTAAGCACTGGAGAAATACCTACCCCATTTCCACTGCCTGTCTCAATGTCCAAATACGAAGGGGGCATTTGTACTTTGCTAAGCACCTTAAAACAGGTCCTTAAGGCATGAGTGAGTTCAGGTAAACCTAATACTTCCACGTTTTCCAAGAGAGATTGCACCATATAACTGAGCATCTGGGGAAGATATTGAGTCTGCACTTCAGAGTAGAGTTCCTAAAATAAATAAGAATTATTTAAAACAGTTACCAGATATTATTATTCAGCTGTATAGCAGCACTAGTTAATCATTAATAACATTGGTTCATGAATAGTTAAACTAAAAATTTGATTCAGTTCTACTCTTTCTTCTTTTATTCTATATGATAAAAACCAAATCATTCCCCAAATGTTTTAGGATAGTCAGTAAGCTACTAAGAGACAATAAAGTCCCAGCAAATGATTTACCCAAGAACAAAAAAAAAAAAATACACATTTTCATTCCTTTCGTAGAATCACCATATTTGAAAAGGAAAACTTTCCTTTTGCTAGGCAATAGCAAGGATAGCCATATAAGCACGTGCAACTACACTTTGCAGGACATGTCATACATACACACATGCCTGCTCATTTGCTTATTTCCATTTTATGTAGTCATAATACAAATTATTTGTTTTAAAGCATCTAAAGATGTTTAAGTAGTTAACTGCAAGGTTGCCTTACCAAAGGAATCACGTCAAGAAGAAACACCAATAGTGTACAGAGCTCTGAAATTGTAGGAGGAGTGCTAACATTTTCAAGAGGATATCTCATCTTTGCGGATTTGTTTCTGGCATGGAGAGAAACTTCATTTTGTAAACTCTTTTCATGTCAAAATTCTTGTTAGAGTAAAATAGCTTCAGCAAAATAAGTACAAAATACTGAGCTAGGCCTTCTAAGGCAAAGTAAGACGGGACTTCTAATACAGCAGCGTAAAACATTCTGTTAAAACCACCTGAACTGTAGCTTTTATGTGAGATGCTAAAGTGCTTCTAATTTTCAGATCAAATCTCTATAGACTATCTTACTAATTTAAGTATAACTTCCTGTCTTACATTTAAAAAGCAACAAAACGATATTTTTCCTCAAAAACACTTGTTCTTCCAATGAAGACAAAGAAACTATCTTCCCTGTCCACCTCCCCTCTTAAGCCTTTCCCACCCTCAGCTGCCATTTTTAAACATCATTTCTTTTGTTGTTATTTTCTTCCAGGTTATTTTTTCATGCAATTGATTACTTGATTGAACTTCTGAATTCTTTTAGAATGAGACAGATATTTATTTTGCATGCTAACATATATTAAGGCCCTACCAAAATTTAAATGTTTTAATAAACTTTCTTTATGATCTTATATAGATATCTGTTAAGCAGCATTTTTGGGGGATGGAGAGGGAGCACTATTGTTTGATAACAAACACCTGAAACAATCTTCAAAACATTTGGTCATGTAATCCCAAAGGAAATCCGTGCTTAAGGATGTGATCAGTAAATTGACTGTTTTGACAATTTCCGAAGCATTTTTGTTCTCTTTGATTGCACTGTGTAAAAGAAGAAAACGTAAAAAAAGAAAAAGAAAAGATGTCAGTGAGGATTTTAAGAGCATGCATGTTATATAGTAGCTGACGCATTCTAAAAACTTTTTTCCTCCTTCCTCTGCAAGCTACAAAAAAGTGATTGCTTTAAATCAAGAACTACATCATAATGGAATGGCTAAATTTTGAGTATCTTTCTCCAAGATGAAAGAAATTAAACCTTATTTCATCAACACCAATGACATGCAGTGTACTTCATTTTTTTCTGTGCTAATCAAAGAGGAATCATGCATGTGTGTAAAACGCTTGGAAAGTCATAGGAAATCTGGTCTTTTATACAAAAATATTAACTTAATATTACTAATATTAACTTATTTAAAGAAAGTTGGCTTAGTATACATGATATGATTTCAGTTCATAATTGCAAACTTGTAGTTGTACCTTGCAAGTATGTTGCCACTTTGATTGTAGCTGAGTTTGAGATCAGAACCAAGTGCATCTTTGCAGTAGGAATAAAAGGCTCTAATAACTTCAAGGAACAGATCCCCAACAACCTGTGGCCCTACAATTGAAGGAAAAAAGTATCCCATAATTGTACCAAAGTGATTGCCAGGCAGTTTAGTTAAAAGTTTATTTAAACTTAAATTAGAGGTTACTAGACCAAAAAAAAACACCAAACCAAACCAAAACATTAACAACAACAAAAAACAACAAGATTTCTGAAGTATGAGGAAAATGTTTATGTGGCTTTTTAAAATGTCAGAGTTTTTGAAACATCTCAGTTAAAATGAACTTAACTACTTAGATTTTTATTGTTGGTAGGGGTTTTTGTTTCTAAACTTCAGTTAATACTACTCTGTTTCATTTTTAGGAACTTTTAAAGTAATATCTGGGAAGAAATAGTGCTGATGCCACATTACACTTGAAACAGTTCAGTAAGACACCTACACTGCAGTCATTTGTAAGTGGGCATAATCACACTATAAACCTTCAATTCACATACCAAGAATAATCACCATGCCTGTATCTATGAGAAAATAGCAGATTTCCCAATACACATTTATCCTAGTAGCCTTGATTAAATTTTGAGGAACAAAATCCGAAAAAAAAGTTATGTAATTGAGGAAGTTCAAGTTAGATGTGTACTGTCAACCACACCTGATTTTCATGGTCAGTACTTCTTTGTTTTATCTGAAATTGTGTATAAACAATAAACGTACAAAACCCCAAAAAACAGAATTAAAAAAAATATATATATATATCTAAACCATTCCAATGAGTGTTTCTACAGCAAAAAAAAAGTTACAACACTAAGAGTAGCAAAAAAGGTCGAAGATTCTTGTTATATTTTCTATTGCTACCTTTAAAAAATAAAGTTCTGTTGCTAAACCGATTTCAAAAGGAAGTGAAAGTCATACTGGCTTAAGGTTCAGGAAGTTATCATTTGTGTGCTGATCAAAACAGAAAGAATAATGCTGTATAATGTAGTTCAGCAAAATAATCCATATTTGTGGTTCAGTTTAACACTGTCAGCAAAGTAAAACATATAATAGGATACTGTCTGTCGTTTACTTTCTAAATTAGGATACAAATTACTCGACTAATCTAACAACCTTAGGCAACTGTCCCTCCTTCAACATTTTTCTCAGGAAATAAAAATGCTTTCTATAATATGTTTTAATCACAACTGCTTTTTAGATGTTCTTTAAAAAATGTAACAGCTGAAGGAGATATTGGTACCACTGTCTTATAAGCAGGCTAACAAGTGCTTCTATTAAGGTAGTGTTCATTTGTTAGGTAAGTAACACAGAATTCTGATTTTCCCTGGCAATGCTCTGATAACACTTTACTATGAAATGTGCTTTCCCGACCCATGAAAAAGGGTAATCTTACCAGACACAGAAGCCTGTAAAATCAACTGCCACTCAAGAGTTTAGGCTCAGTACATGAGTTTTATTCATGATACAGACTACAGGCGTAGTGAATGGTAACATCTATCCCCAGTAGGATAACACCTACAATACTGAGGGATACTGTCACGCATTAAGATTGTTGGCTTCTAAAAACTATCCGCTTGTACGTATCAGATTCACATAATGTAATTGCAAAGATTTATCTGTATAAGGTTCTTACAAAATCCTATGAAACCCTAAAATCTGTCCAGTCCTTTTAAGATTTTATTTTTTGACACAGAAAAGAGAAGTTGCCCTTTAAAGGGCAGGCTAGCAGGGCCTCACCCTTAGGGAGCTTCTTGTACACAACAGCACCGACACGTGACAGTCAGGGAAGAGGAGGAAATGCTTCACAGCTCAGTCATGATGTCTCAGACCGTACCTCCCACAGCAAAGACACCCCCACCTCCCACACCCATAACAGGTTATTTCCAGGTGGAGCAGCTGCAGGTAAACGGCACTGCCCATTTTGGCAGCAGTAGCACCATGAAGTAGCAGCCTACAGTGTCTGGAAAAACAACATCATCACTAGAGTGATGCAAGTCTACAGCAAGGCCCACAAGCACAGCCAAGCACTGGAAACAAGTCCAGGAAAAAGCAGTACTGGTAGTTTTCCAAGTAGAAGCCTCCTTATAAGACGGGGAAAAAAATAAAAGATGCCTGATGGATCAAACTTGAAAGATTAAGCTCCAAGGAATGAATGGAGCAGAATGTTGAGATAAGGGCAGAAGTGGTTCTTTTAGACTGGACCGTCAGATTGCAGTTGTGGGCACAGGAGAAAGTTCTCGTTAAGATACATCCAGGCTACACAGTGCAGCGCTCTGCAGAAACGCCAGAGATAACCTGAAGGGTGCTTGCTCCAGAGCACTGTTCTGGACCAGTTCTAAGGCAAGTAAGACAGTCCCCCTGCACAGTAATGCACAACGTGCACACACTCAGAATTCGGAAGAACTCTGCAGGGTGTTGTCCAGAGTCCTACTTCCAAAGCTGATGAACGCCAAGTCATAACAGTTTTTAGCAGTCAGGACAGACGTGACAAGTAACATTACCTATTTCAGGTTTATCAAGGAGACTGATTAGAATGCGGAAAGGTTTCAAATAGGCTTGATGCTGTTCCTCTACATCAGACTCTGAGAATTTCTGATGTAAAATTTCAGCCAAACTCTAGGAAAAAGAAAACATCACAATGTTATATGTAGAAAAGAGACTGCCATTTTATTAAGAGCTGAAGTCTTCCTTAGTTTGATTTTGTACAGTACCAACTACTATCGATTTTCAATTTTCCATATAGGGTAGACAAACCAGTGACATCTTCTAATCATGAACACTCAAGAGCTGATCTTACTCAGGGAAGCATTTTTAAATAATTCAGGTAGTTCATCAAAGATGCTACCCTTTGGTTTCATTACATTCCATTTGTATTTGTAAGGACATATAATATTGGGACAAATAAAGCACAGCAAGCATTCAGATAGATGAAAATGTAACCACCAAGAGGATGCTATATTTAGAGATAGAAAGCTTTGAAGGACAAACCAAGTGGCACAGCTAACAATTGTAAACACAGTTTGTGCTGAAATTTAAAAAGCTCAGAAAAATATCTGTATAGACTGACCACCAACCTCAACTAAAAGATCTTTAGAGTATTTTCCAAAAAAATAAATAGCCTGGTCTTCAGAAGATGTTGAGTCTGGAGCAAAAGTACCCCCTTTAATATCAGAGCCTATAAGATAAACAGAGGAATCACAAGTACAGAGAAACACTGCATTACAGTGAACTACACACACCACAGAACACTACACCCACATTGTCTATACAAGTACTGAAACTACACTGCATTTTTTACATTTGTAATTTTAACATTGTGCTTGAAAGCAATTCACGTGCTGCCCAAGGACAGCCCCCATAACAGAGTTTGGGGCATCCAGATGTACTATACTGAACTTTGAACTTCACATCAAAACCAAAGTCAGGTCCAGACATGGAGTCATCAAGGGCAGCCTTCAAGCAACTACACAGCTACAACTCTTGTCCCAGAGAAAATCTGTTCAATAAAACCAAGCATTCATTTGGCAAACAGGTACTTCATAAATGGAAGCTAAACAACATCTTATTTTATCATCGCTCATTAACTGCTGAAAATGCATGTTACATTTTAACCACCCAAACAGTTTTCTTAGGTATTCAGAACACTAAATATTGCAGTATATTGTGCAGTACCTAGCAACCATGCGTATAATCTTCTATTGAGTGACATGTCTCTCCTCAGCAA
Source organism: Anser anser (assembly GCF_964211835.1). Taxonomy (NCBI): domain Eukaryota; kingdom Metazoa; phylum Chordata; class Aves; order Anseriformes; family Anatidae; genus Anser; species Anser anser. The sequence continues at coordinate 114,237,087 of NC_139720.1, read as the reverse complement.
TGTCTGTGTAGCTGCTGACAGAATATGGACTAAATCAGACCTGCGCAGCAGAATAGCGCTTTCATCACAGTCCTAGGATGAAAAACAAAGATAGCTTAGCTGTTTATGAATACTGAAACAAGTCAAAGTTGTAATGAGGTGTCGTTGTTGTTGGTGCTTTTTAAATTAGTAATATTAGTGTTTTTGGAAAAAAACATCAACACCACAGTATTTTGTATACTAAAAATTTCAGGAAAGGGAATCTGACAGTCATGTGATCATTTTTGTATTTATAGCACAGAGCCATAGTTAAGCTAAAAATACTGAAGACTTCATTATGTTATGTCTTAAGACTTAAAATTACTTGGTACCTTCAAAATACTGACTATACTACCAGGTAAGTTAGGAAATGATGGGGAACAGCTAATGTTTTAAGCAGTATTTGTTTTTCTAGCCTTTCACAGAAGTATCTTGGTTTAGTACAGACAAATCCAAATGCTCTTCATATTTTCTCTGTGCAGCTTCTCAGGCCTGAATATTTCAAGTACTTTCCAGTTATCACAACATTCACCATCAAAGCACAGCTTCATTTGAAGCATTCTGATGATGTAAAACTGAGTTAGCTGTAAGGGGTCTGAGTAACACAGGTCTCTCTGCTCCTATTAAAATTGACAGAGGAAGAAAAAACTGCAAAATCTGTTTACTGGTTTTGAAAGTCAGACAAAATTCAGACATTTGGTAATAACAGAGGTGGAGGCTGGATTGGTTCCAAACAAGATACTTTCCTGCACAAAATACATACATTTCAATACTAAAATTGTCTTCTTACCAAAGCTGTATAAAATGGGAAGAAGAAGAGAATCACTTCCAGAGTGTTTCTTTGCACAAGAACATTTGAATCCAGTACTGATACACACAAGGACTTTATCTGTAAAAGGAAAAGAAAGCACAACGGTGTTTTACTTCATGATAATATTTAACCCACGATCACTGCAAATAATCACAAGAAGAAAAAGAAAGCAAAAACTTTTTTTTTTTTTAAATATGTGAACAATATTATTTTAAATAAGAGGATAATTACACATTTATCTCCCATTCCCCAAAAAGAACCAAAAATGTTTTGCGGAATGCTGTCAAAATATTGTTAAGACTTAAAGAATACTTGTTTTTGTAACAATACAGAATGTCACGATATGATATCACTAGCTACCAGTCTTCCAAAATGCAGATATTAATTACTTAAGGTATCATTACAGTAATTCTATCACTAATATAAATTACTACCTATTGAAGTTTTCTATTTTACTGAATAAAAAGATACTAAATTTCAGAATTGTCTTCTAGATTGTAAACACTTGTGAAATCCAGCTTATAAATTGTATATAAGTATTCAGAATTATACCTAAGGTATAATTCAGAACAAGTAGATGTTGTCATGTTTAACTTCTGATTTGAAACAGAATCAGTCTTTTAAGGCCTTATATAGTACTGATTATCAAAAAGTGCAGAAACTTCAGAAGATTCGCATTCTGCAGGGTAAACAAAATCTGTATTGGAGATTCTCTGGTACATTTCAGATACGATGTTCACATGAAGAAATCTTATCAGGCAATTCTGAAGTGTAGACCTTTCAGCCTTTTTTTCTCTGACTCTTAAGAGTGTGTCATTCTAACATAACACAGAGAGGGAACAACATGCTAGCATGCTGGCATTATGGTAGATAAGACTGTTCCACAAGGAGCGTGATGAACTTACTGTAAGCTTATAATCGGTGCCAAGCATGTACTTCTGCTGTTTTCCAGACAGCTCTCTGTTGATATGACTGACAACAAAAAGAGAAGCAGGCAGCCTGATGGACGGGCTGACCAGAACACTGCCCCAGAGTGCTCCATAGAAAACTTCTTTGCCCATTAATAAGGAGAGCTTCACAAGCAAAGCATCTGTTCTGTACAGAAATATATTTGACATGGAGTAACAGATTTGTTAGTACAGTTTTATACCATAAAAAGGCAATTCTACACAAAGCTAGTATTCTAGGTCACAACATTTATTTATTTTCATCCTCTTTGTATTATCAATATTGCCCTTTTGCCATGAAGATGTCCAGCATCTGATTGAAGGAACGAAAAACAAATGAAAATGCTAGCCTCAATACTTTGTCACTGTGCTACTCACTGAAACAAAGTTTCTCTGCGTACTTTGGAAACTTCTACAGTGATCATCTGCAAACACTAAGCTCTGAAGAAATTACAGCAGTAGCTCTGATTGCAAAATATTTAACATATGTAATGCTGAATTTGAAATACTTTAAGCTAACGATAGACTTAAAAAGCCAATTTTATCAGCCGGGAAATTGGAAGATAGCCCATATATCCATACTTACAAATCAATGGGCTCAACCTTTAAGTCTTGAATGAATAAAAACATTAGATAAAGTGACACACTGTCAGTTATTGCACACAGAACTGGTACACTGAAATTAGTTTAATGGCAATCATGTCGGAGGTCCTATGACTAAAAGGCACATTCTCTGCTTTGGCAACTGTGTCAGCACTCTGGTGTCGAAATCTCACATGAGCAATGTAGAAGTGAAAAGGGAGAAGTCCGGCACAGAAGAGAAAAAGAAGAAAAAAAAAAAAGACATCTCAAACCTTTACCCATTTCCTTAAAATGTAGCCTTGGAGCCATTTTTTCTTTTCCATGCCTGTTTAAGCATTAGAAGGAAAGTGTCTAGGCTGAAGCACAACCTGAGCTAGTACTTCTGCCACTTTTAGGAACAGCGGGAGATGTATTAGTATTAGTCCATAATGTCAGTTTCAAAATAAGCTGAAACTCCTTTAAAGGCTCAAGATGAATAGAAAATTTAGTTCCAGCAGATTCCCTTTCTTCCCAAGTCCCCAACAACCAGTGCTATTGGAACGAGGAAAACTATATATCATCACTGTGTCTCATAAGCTTGCCTGACAAAAAGCAAATACTAAAATTTATCTTTCTACAGCAGATGCATAAGAGGTATACACATGTCCACAGATCTGGAGTTGGCAACTGAATGCTATTCACCAAGCTGAGAACACATGCAATCTATTCTTAGCTGCTCCAGTGACTGATACAAGTCTTCAGTTTAACAATTGTTTTTAAGAGGAGGCATTAGATGTAGAACTGTTTTATCAACCGTAATGTATGTAGTTTACCATTCAAAAAGGGCAGAGAGCAGCCAACACATCCAGATTGGAAAGACAGAAAGAAGTACATTACAAATGCAATGTTTAGTGACTATGTAAGCAAAGAAACATTTGAATGAAACCTACAGTGGCTGAGCTCTTATAAGATCTTACAAAACAGTTCCTGTGACTGAAATAAAACCATTACACAAACGGGTGCTCTTCTCAGCACACTTCCTGATCCTGACTTTATCATACCAAATGTCATTGTCTTTACTGCCAGGGGCACCTGGGAATGAGATTCTTTTTTCCTCAATAGATGCTGGAAGGATTGCCTCTTGCTTATGTTTTCAGAACCTGAAGGTAAGTATCTGGTATAGAAAGACTGAAAAGAAGATACAAGTCAGCTGCTGTCTCATGTTACAATATTTAAATAGAATTTCCCACAAATCAGTGGTTCGGGGAGTCAGGTTAATTATTTAGCAGTTTGGAAGAGGTTTTAAAAATGCTTTTTCATTCTCTTCTCTCAACACATCTATTTTTAACCCTCCTTTTCCTCTTCTGTCCTTTCCTCCTCCTGAGATGAAAATAGAAGGGGAAAGGGTTTTCTACTTTAACGCTATTCATTGCATCTTTCAAGGACTCCTCATTCTTCGACACTTAGAAGCCCTTTATCAAACCTCTTCACATAGATAGCCAACAGAAATTTCTTGAGAATTTCCTAAGAAAGCAAAACACTGTGTATTACTTTTAAATTAATGTTAGTTCTCACCTGTCATAAATTTCTGATCCTTCTTCCAGTCCAGGCAGCAGTCCAATTACAAAGGCTTGAAGACCAGGCAGAAGGGACTTTTGAAGAGGAAGAAAATATTTCTCATATAAACCAAGAAGAACAGGCCTCACTGACATTGCTGCATTTGCCAGAAGAGGAAACAAACCAGAGCTATTTAAAAAAAAAAAAAAGATAAAAAAATTTAGTCAATTAAAAGAGGCTGTGAAATGCATAAGCCTTTAAAGAGAAATTTACCTGTACAAGAATAAGTCCTTGGCAAGCCATTTTGTCCCAATTATTTTAAAGATTATTTCATAGGTTTCTAGTGCCTTTAAATGTACTCCACTAGGTAGTGCTGGATGCAAACACTGAGATAATCTTTTACTGATGATCAGACGCCTTGGCAATAGAGAATATTTCAGGTTACTCTGAAGAGCCTGTGGAAGAGAGGAGATTAGAATGAATAGCTTTAACATAAAATATGATATATAACTGTATTTCAAAGGTTTTCTACTAGCAAACTGAGAACTAAATAACATATTCAAGAGTTTTCTCCCATAAATGCAGTTTGTTACACTTAACCGGCAATTGAGTTTTCATAGAAATTAGTCATGAATAATCTAGAAAAGTCTGGTCTTGCTGGCCCTAGCAACTGGAAATGGAAGTCAAACGAGGAGACAGGGACAGTGTTCCCTTATCCTATCTCCAGTGGAAGTGGGGAAGTGACAAGAGGAGTCTGGCAATAACATAAGTATTAAATAACCATCTTTCCTCATAAATTAACATTCACTTAAAGCTGAAATAAACAACGCTCCCACCAATGCAGGCATGATTAGATGGGACAATAGTATCTTTGATGTTACTTATAATCCTGTGTGGCTATATTTGGTAAGCTTCAGTAACTATAGCCTCTGTACGGATGTATAAGTAAAAAAACCTTCAGGATAGGAAATAACTAAGTATTGCAGACAGGCCAGGTCTCTGGAAAAACAAGCTGTATCACTTTTCTTTGGAAAGATTACACTTTTCCTTGAACCATGCATGCATTTCAACAGGGCAATTAAATATGCTTCTGCAATTAAGAAAAAGATGATTAAATAAAGAGGTTGCAAGTAAATGCCACTTCAGCCTTTGATCACCATCTGCTAACGCAAACAAGTGTTTTACTGCAGGTTGACATTTGGGATGTTTTCAGGATTAGGCAAATTCTTAACTCTCCCAAAGGGTAAGCCACAGTTTTATTCTGTGAAACTGCTTTAAACTTGATGTTCGTCTACCATACCTGAAAAAAAGGTTTTGAAAAAGCAACAGACAAATAAGCTAAACCATGCTCGCTCAATTACAAAAAAAATTAGTTCAGCAACGACCACAGCATTCATTTGAATGCTCAATCCTGAATACTCATATCAGCAGTAAGAGACAGAACCCATCACACTTAAAAGTGCGTGCAATGTATCATTTAAGACTTTGCAGTAGATGGCCATGAAAAGTTAGAAACCATTACACTACCATTGCATTTTATCTCCCATTCGCTGCCCTGCCTATGCTGAGAAACCAGTTGTTAGGGAAGAGTTTCTAGTAACTACACTTCATTCAAGAAGAAAAAGGCTGTGAGTTTGTAACTACAGTACAACAGAAAGAAATGTCACATCACTCTGAAATACATACAGTACAAATGCCATTCAGAGCCAATTAATTTCCTTTCTTCCCCACAAGGAGATCTGCATTTTAATAGGTATTAAAAGCTAGAATTGAAAAATACAGCAAAATTTCACACATGAAATTAGAACAGGTTATATTTGTGGAATTATCCTCATATTTGAGAGAGAGAAGAAAATCTTTAATACGCCTTGTAGCAACTTCAAAACCAGGTTGAAAGCTGGACTTTGAAACATTCTGTTTATATTGGTTGGTATATATTTGCCCACACCCTCTGTATATATAAAAGAAGATCATTACAAAAAAATATGCTAGCAGTAAATATTTTCTCCTCAATCTTAAGATCGAACAAATACCATCTTAATATTCTATCAGGTAAAATTTTAATATTATCTAGGCAGAAAACAGCAGATGGACAACTCTCTGCATGGGCTTGGGAACTGACATGTATCATTCACCCAGTCTTTTGATTCTTTCTCATGAGCTTAATTTGACGGTGTTCAGTTACATATGGGCTGAAGCCCACCCACTTTTTCTCCTTTTCTCCAACTGCCTTCCACATTAGCAGTTATGATAGCAGAAGCGTTAAATGTCACTGGCACTCCTAGTAAGAGTTGGCTGGAGAAGCCTGGACTGCCAGCAAGCACTCCACACATAGTAAGATCATCACAGGGCTTGGTATTCACAGATCAGTGAGAAACCAACTATCCCAGAAAACCAAGAAACATTTGACCTCCCACTGGCTTTTAAAATAAGGATTTTTTCCTGGCTTACTGATTAAAATGAGACATACAAAACAATGACTTGTGTCCACATGCATATCCAGATTGCAACTTTTTCAAGGTTCTTTTTCTTTATGGCTGACCAGAGAATATATTAGGCACACATAAGATTTTCTAATGCATAAGCATGCTTATAGTTTCTTTGAACATGAGATATACAGGGTAGAAAGAAAGGACTATCTGCTCTTTATAACAGCGTATACACATGGCCTAAAGCACTAAACAAACACAGGCACACATACACAAACAGGAGTATTTTTATTTCCACGTTTACTGTTTTAAGAAAACCTGAACTGCTTTATAGAACCACTAGAGATCTGTTTGATCAATTCAGCTAGACATAAAATAAATAAGCAAATCAAGGAAATATTTTTATTAACATCACTAGAATTCCAGAAAAATGCAGCATGTACATCAATTTGTAAGATTATCTTCAACCAGGAGATACTCTTGTTTAAGTCAACATTGGTTGGGAGGGGATAAAGGGGAGCCTGACTCCATTTTCCACTGATCCATTTTCCAAATAAGTATGAAAAACAAAATCTAAACAGAGCTCCAGCTTCTATTAAAATAGCAGTGTGAAGTTCAAAGACTGTAGTGAGGAAACTGTAAACTGGGAGCTGGATTATATCAAAAAGAAGAAAAAAAAAAGATGTATCCCCAGTCCTGTACACTGTGTTTGTGCACTGGGTGTGAAGTTTCATAAAGCTATTACAAGGCAAAGCTTCCTTTCTTGAAGATATAAGGCTTGTCTTCAACAGAAGGCAAGTGGTGCTCATGTTTGTAACTCAGCCAAGGGCTGTCATAAAGGCACGGCAGTCACACTTCTCATATGAAGTAACTGGCGTAATTAATGGCTGTGCTCATAGGCTCTGCCTTTCAGAAGAATCCTTTTCTTCCCTCCCCTCAAGAACAGACATATTGTAGCATTAAATGTTACTACTGAAATAACACTTGGGTAGCAGCAATGATTTTTGTAGTTTCTTCCCCCTTTCCCTCTAATCTGTTTGGATTCGGAATAGAGCTACAAGCATTTTGGATATAAAAAACCAAACATTAAAAGCGCCTATTTCACAGGCAGGCCTGCATATGTTGAACCACTACCTATTTCTAGGTTAGGGGAAAAAAAAAAAAAAAAACCACACTAGAAATTTCTTTTATCAAAGAGACTTTGCAGAGTTGTATACAGTTGTAGCCTGTTACAACGTTGGAAAAAGCCAGCAAAATCCACAACAGCACAATCCCATTTAGCACGAAGACAATTCTGGATGCAGCAATCTGTGCTGAAGATTTGAAAACCTTAACCACAAAACAGTGTTTTCCAAACACAGAACATATGCAAATTTGCAAAAATAATAAAAAAATAGTTTGAAGCTGTATCCATGAACAGTAATGAGAAGAGGATAACCCTACTCTTGAAGCATGAAGTAGCTTAGGCTGCAGCTACCAAAGGAGTCGTTTGTGTAACTACAGATAGGACTCATCACCATGATGTGGGATAACACACGCTATACAAATTTAAAACCAAAAACCTCTCCCCTACAGACTTGGAGCGTAGCATAAGTAAGCTAGCAACTTTCACCAATGCTAGCTTTTGTTAAAAGAAGTAGTTTCTCTCCAACCTTCATTCATGCTCACACTTGGTACCTGCAGTTCTGTTCAAACGCTGCAGGGGAGATTCACCTGATATAACCTTAGAAGTCTAGGTCAGCCAAAAAACACGGGCAAAACTGTAGTAACTCACCTCAGGCTCCCTACAGAGTCAGTGAGGAACACAGGCAGTTTTAGGACAGGACTCATCTGGCCTACTTTAAAGAGCAAGAGGTGAGTCACAACTAACTAAAAACCTTTCTTTCTCTCCCTGCCTGACAGTGATTCAGAGTAAAGCTGTCCATAGCGGAGACAAAGTTAGATAAGGTTCATCTTTCTCAAATGGCAAAACACAATCTTTTGAGAGCTCTAAACAGACCGGCCTGGCTGATCATTCATACTGAAGCTGACCAGTTTCTCTTCTGCTTCTGTGGTTCTAAAAGCCACCATGAAACAGAATTTTGGTCAAGAGAAGCAACAGAGAAGCTGCGAAAAAGAACCTTTAGTTTAACCTTAGTAGACAAGGCTAAATAGGTCATAGAAAGAAGTACCACAGCTGTCTCTGTTCACCGAAAGTAACAGCATCAGGAGCTCCAAGATCACTTTTTTAGTCATGGCCAAAAGCGTCTGGATCTGCTCCCTCCGTTCTTTACCCTCATCTTTAAGTAGGAAGAGACCGCATTGATTCCTCCAGCCCTTGCATTGAAAGAGTAATTCTACTGAACTTCTGTGGCAATAAGTGTGGGGATGTGGGTGTCAGCTTGTGAGACTCAATAGTACAAAGTACTGTTGAAGCCTACCTATAGGAGAAAAAGCTTCAGAAAATATTACAAGTACATAAGCAAAAAACACCCACAATTAAAGTCAGCAATACAAAGATCCTTATAAAGCTTATGCTTATAAAAGCATGGGAAGTCTTTCCAGAACTCCTCGACTTACTCCTCTTCACTCTCTCTCCCCCTTTCTTAGCATTTTCATGTTTGCTTAGCAATAGGCATCACTGCTCTCCAGTTACTGAGACCCAGGTTCATGCGCAACGTTAAAAAATGTTTTTAAAGACACTTTTATCACTAAAATGATGATAGTCTCCTTCCTACTCCCCACTCTCTCACTGCTCATTCATCTTTGTGTTATAAGAAACTGACTGGAGATGAAATTAGGCTCTTTATGTTAGAACCCTGCCACAAACAGAACTCAACAACATTTATGTTTTAGAGTATAATAGATCAAGCAATCATAGAATTTAAGAGAATAGCTATTGACATCTTATTTCACAGTCTTCCTTCTGGTGGCACATTCCCCTGACTTATCTGTTGTCATCCCTATTTTCAGATAACAGGCAGAAGCAGATGAACACTGGGGATGATTGCTCTCCCAACTCTTATGCTCCTACGACGATTAAGTCCACAAAATACCACAACAGATGGACTGATGTAACAGCTAAAAGCCTTTTTGCTTGGTTTCTGCTGTGCTGCTATGTGTTTTGGCAATTCTGTACCTGCCTAAGAGTTTCAGATCAGCGTTAATCAGTTGCAGTGTATTTACCTAAGTCATGATAAAAGATCAAAGCCTAATTCTTGACATAGGTATGTAGTCTCTCACTCTAAGTCTGATTTTCCCTTTCCAGAGAAGCATTCTGAAGGCCTTTATCTCTCCTTATTGCCCTCAGCAGGAATCAGAGAGAAACTGTGAAGGCAGAAATGTGTTACTCCTATTGACAGCAAATCCAGCTTCTCTCCACAAAGAGGAAAGAACTTGGCTGCCCTTTAAAAAACCTTCAATTTGGACTCTCCTCCCCTTTGAAAACTGTAAAATTAAGGTTTAGCAACAACAGCAAAATCATGTGGGACATCTATTCTAACAACAGATGTTGCCTTACGAATTCTGCAAGTTGTCTCCTCCCATCCCTGTTTACTTGATGATGCAACTACTCTTGCTCCATGTATGCTAGTGACAAGCATTATGTTAAAATAGACCAAATGGGACACAAATAACAAACCTCATTTCTTAGGCGAGAGAAGACACACTTCCTAGGTGTTTTCCTGTACAAGTCTTTTCCTTTCTCCCTGTATCCAGACATGTTTTCCATGGTCATACAAAATGCACCACCACCAGCAAATCAGTTATTTCCCCAAATACAAGGATGTGGTCAACTAAGTGTGATCTTTAAATATGAATTTTGACTCAGAAGCTATGCTAAAATCTTTGAGCTCTTGTCCTACATAAAGCATTACTTAGCTGCTCTAGACTGCTCTAATTTAACCAGCATCCTGAGGATTTTTTTTAATGCAAAATCTAAATTAGACTTAAACAGTGTAAAGGAAACAAACACCATTTGAAAGAAACCTCTGCTGGTTTTACCAGAATTTCTCATATTCACAAAAAAGATTCTGATTTAGCGGCTTTCATTTCCCCTTCCTTTATGAACAAGTATTTCTTGTCTGACTTTTCAATTTTGCTAAGTATTGTAAGTTACAGAAAATTTAATAACAATACAAAGACAATAAACCAACGAAAAAAGATTCCTGTAACACCGTACCTTATTGAGTTTGCCAAGGGAAGATATAAGATCTGCCCATTCACTTGATGATTCGAAGTTTCTCAAAGCTTTCTCAATTGCTGAAGAATAATTTCTGTATCTATAATCGCCAAGTAACTCCTGCTCTTCTGGATCCATCTTCGGTTCTCATATCAAGGTGAAATTTCCTGGTAAACTAAAATATGTACACAGTTACAAAGAGGAAAAGGAAACTCAAGTTCTGTCAAACCTAAAACAATCATAAGATAACAATAAATAGAAACACTGACAGATTGCAATGAACCGGTCATCTGATCAAGTTGCAACATGAAGCTGAAAGTCATTTTACAAGCATGACTTCAACTCTCCACTGCCTGTTTTTGTGGTTTTGCAGTCACATTTTTCTATTTATGAAACATATTTTTTTTCCTTCCATGCACGTGGATCTGTCACACAATAACAAAGGAAAGAAAAGTATAAAGTCTCATTGTAAACAGGCTGACAAGCGGTTAGGGAGACATACACAGCCTTCAGAATTTATCTAGGCGGTATTTTGAAAGGTTAACTGTAGCAGTGGAACGTGAAACATTTCATATCTGAATCTGAATTTTCAGGGGAATCCTCTTAAAGGGCCTCCTGGCTCATAGCAGAAGGATCCCTCAGAACTCAGCATCTCTACTTGTCAGCAGCCGATGCCGATGTAAAATTGAAGGTGTTGTGCAGAACTGTCAAGCCATATGTTCAGGTCTTCCTATAGTTCCCCGAAATGTATTCACATGCTTTTACAGAGTGAAAAACGAGTTTTACAGGCCTGATTTCTTCATATTCTGAAATACATTTAGGTTAAAAAAATAAATAAAGCAAACAAAACCTGGTTTACAACAAAAGGAAACGGGCCTGGTTGCATTTTACATACTATAAATCATATCTGTACTCCTATGTTAGCTATGACAGCAGCTCTCCTGCCAGATAATATCACAATAATCTCTTAAACAAATGCTTAGGTTTAAGAATGCCAGGCTTGGTCCACCCGTGATATATCACTGACAGAAAAGTAAATGAAGTCCTATAAAAACATTTTATGTTTCTGAAAGATATCTTCATTCATTTTCCTACTGTTAGGTCACAAAAATAACTCTAGGTAAATCTACATCCTTAAAAAAAACAACAAACAAACATAAAAAACAACAACACAAAAAAAAAAACAAGCAACTGTGTATTGTCCTTAAACTTTAATAAACGACAATAACTGCGTTGAGATAACATTTTGGTAGCAAACTCTCAGAAACAGAAAAATGCCAGCTGATGCACCCCAAAACGGAAAATGATTTTAAAGGCAGGTTTTGCCTTTGATAGTCCCCTGATAGTAGGGTTCAGTTATTGCTAATACAACCACTTCATGTTGTCCAGCCTAAAATCACCTCTACAAAAAAAAAATATAGAGAGAGTGAGTTATGGCAATGCCATGAAGACCATGTGCTGCTTTTTTTTTCTTTCCCCACCACGGTAGATTTTTAAAGCTTCTGTTTTCACCAGGATGTATGCAGTACTTCTCGCAGCAGGGAGATTACAAAAACAAACAAAACCTATTTCCCTCTGCTCCTGTAAGTACCTTAACCACTGGACTGCGTTCATACTGCCTAAAAGCAAGCAGGAGCTAGGAAGCATTGCAGAAGCTCTGTGCAAGCCAAGAGTACCTCCACCTTCATAAATAACGTATTTGTCGAGATCATTCAGAATCGCGCAGCCACTTTGCTGACAAAACACATCCAGTTTCTCCATTTCTTAATGGTAAATAAAGGCATGGATCGACTAACTGAAGAGGAATCAATCCCGTTATCAACAGCACTTAAAGATGTTCTAAATATTCTGTGATAGTCGTGTCTTAAGCATTCTCAGACCATTAAAACCTGGTCTACTGAGAAAAGCCTAGACAGAGTCTGAGGGTAAAACAGAAGGTACTGCTCAAGAGAGGAAAAAATAATAACAGTAAAGACTTCAACTGGGGGGAAAAGAGTGTATTTGGACACTGCTCTGAAAAAAGGGCTGCACGGCGGCAGGTTGCCATCCCCTGCAGCAGCGATGGGCTCAGTGACTGAACACACGCCGATGCTCACGCACCTATGCCGCCAGCAAGCTTTGAAAAGCCAACCATTTCAATGCCCAACAGATGACGTTTATGGAAGATTTATTTTTTAAAGCAGCAGGTCGGTGACAGGTGGCGTCTCCCCAAACACCGCTGGCAAAACGACACCGCGCGAGGCCGGGCCGCCAACGGCCCCCGTCGCGTAATGGCCGCCGCCGGGCGACGCCCCAGCTGCCCCCCGTCCCCCCCCCAGCCGTTCCCGCCACGCCGCTACCTGGGGTCCCGCGGCCCGGCCGCGGCGCAGTCCCGGCGCGACGTGTCCCGGCCGGCCGGGGGGCGGGGCCACGCAGTCCCTATGGCAACGCGGGGGGAACCACCCAGCCCCGCCCGCCTCGGCAGCCCGGGAGATACCATTGAATAGAGCGCGGGGGGGATGTGGTGGTAGATGGGTGTGGGAGGGCTCCGGGTGGCCCTCGCCCAACGGAGGCCGCGCTTGTCGCTACTTGCCTTTAATTCGCCAGGGAAGGCTGCCTGCTTCATGGGTCGGTGAGCGCTACAGCGGGTTATCTCCTCCCCTGTCCCCCCCCGGTGAGGGGAATGGTACGTCCCAGCGGCTCCCCTTCTTCCAGCGCTCTGGGGGGCAGACGCTCCCAAAATGGCGGCCGCTGGTGGTGTGAGGAAGGGGGAAGAGATCTGGTTCCTCTGCCCGCCGCCTTTTCAAAAGGCTCGCAAGAGAGTCGATATGCTCGGCTTCTAGTACTCACGGTGAAAAAATAAACTACCAAAATATCCATGGAAAATAAAACACGTGATCCTGCCAGACAAGGATTTATATACTCTGTGTTATATGTGTGTGTACATCCTATTCAACCTCAGTGCGTATGTGTGTCTAGGTAGAATGTAATCCTGGTAGTTAAAGTAGCTGAAAAATTCAAGGAACATCCACCCACCTGCTCAGTTATTCCAGATAGAATAGCATTTGTGGCTTTTAAGATTATTATGGATATTGTTTCAGCAATAATCTCCTGTAAGTTTTATGTTAATACACTAAAGTTTTCTTCAGACCACCTATCTTTCCCCTTCCTAGATTTTAGTAGTATAATTTGACATGTTCATCTAGCAATTAAAAGCAACATCTAAGGGCAGTTCATGAGACTGCTTCGTGCACATGCTAGAAGAATGGAAGCAAGATGTAGTGGCAGGAAAGCTTCCATGCATGCTTTTAATCCTCGGTTGTGTACATCGCCATCTCTCCAAAGCTAAAACAGGTTTCAAAAAGCACTACTGGCCATGCATTATCTCACTGTAAAAACTTGGCAATTATTTGCAAGCTTTGATACAGCCCATGTGGCAATTGCACATTCCATCCATTTGGGAAGTCAGCGTCTGCTGACAGTGCCACAGTTGGTATGTATGCATGAAGCACTGCATAACCACAGATAAAGGTGTGACTTGACAAAACACTAAAACATTTTGCAGTGATCTACAGCATTATTACGGATCTGTCATAGTTTCAAAGGACATTATCAGAAATGGGGTGGTAGTAGAGCGTATGCAAAAGCAAGTTCTAAACTCATTTGAGGCTCCCTCCTAGTACAATAAACTAACTTGTTGGTCATTTGAATACAACGGTTTTCCTTGGATATAGATGGCAGTAGATACATTCAGTACCGTGGGCATCAACATAGCTTGTCTTTCTAAATGACAATGCCGTCAATTTAAGCTTCAATCTCACAATTTTAGGTTTTTGTACCTTTCAAATTTAGTGTAGCTTAGTTCTTAGAAATGACATTCAGTGCTTCTGAATATGTGCCTGACTGAGCAAAGAACTCATATTTTTGATGATGTTCTTAACACATGACATTTCTGTCCCAAAATACAGCGTGTCACTTAGGATATTTTAAAATCGGCTTCTGAAAGTTTGCTATCATTTTAGAAGTTTTTTTTCCCCTGCAAATTTGTCTTACTTGGCTGTACCAGTTGTGTGTGGCTAGGCAACTACATTAATTTCATTAAGATTTCCACCCAACTTTTGAACCCATTTGCCATTTCTGCCACAAGACAGAGGTCTTCTGGAATGTAAAAGAAATGGGCAGGCAGAGGAGAGAGATCCTTCAAGGCTCCTGCTGTGGGAATAGCGGCTGTGTCAGATAAGCTACAGGCAGGCACGAGTCTCCTGATAAGGCCACAGAAGTGCTCAGCCTGGTGGCGAGTTTTGATCAGAGCATGCACCAAAACCAACCAGACCATCCCACCTCCTTAGCTCTGGTGCTTACAAACCTGCTGGTTGCTTAAATCATTTAAAAAATAACTCTAAATGCCTTTTTTTTTTTTTATCAGAGGTTATGCAAATTCAAAGTATGCCTATCTTACTAACTATTTGGGACTTGTTATCGGGAAAGGCCATAAATCAATTTGTTATATACACCATTGCAGAAATGACCATAATAACTCTTAACCCTTGGAACTGGATCAAGCAGATTTACTGATGTAATCATCTCTGGAGATGGCCGGGATGCCTTTCAATCTAATGAACATTCACTTTAAACTTCATGTGATCTTGACATAAATCTCTTTGGTTCATACATCATTATTGTCCCTTTGCTTTTTTTCATTATTTGAGGCAAAAAGCCACAAACATTTTGTACTAATG
The DNA here is from genome assembly GCF_964211835.1 of Anser anser. Classification (NCBI taxonomy): domain Eukaryota; kingdom Metazoa; phylum Chordata; class Aves; order Anseriformes; family Anatidae; genus Anser; species Anser anser. Next base: position 114,221,887 of record NC_139720.1, on the reverse strand, counting down.
TTAGACTGGCATTTCAAGTATATTCTGCATTTAAAGGTTTTAAGTAATACTGAAGGGCATATACAATCTAAATTTTCTTCCCATGTTTTCAGTCTGAAAGGAACTCTGCAGCATTCAAAGTCAGGATGCTGCCTATATGTTGATTCATACTACTCTAAGTGTTGGGTTCAATTAAAATTACCTGTGGACATAAATTTTAGAGTTCTTTTCATCTTCATTTTTTATATAGGAAAACACTTAATTGGAATTTTAAGGAAACAACTTGTTAAGCTAGGTATATTTCTTTATATTTTTATGTAAACTGACGTCAAACTCTCTGGCCATGTGTGCAGTGCAGTTTTAAAAAACCAAACACACTGCACTGGAACCATAATGAATACAGAAGTCTGGCCCATACTACAGTCATCAGTGTCACAGAAGATCCAGAAAGAAATTATCTGGCTGTAATCCACTTCAGAGTCATAAAGGTTTAGAGCAGACCAGACCCCTAACTGGTTGCCCCCATATCTTTAGGGTCACTGGCTTTCCAAAGCAAAGCTCTGCCGAACCTTTGAAAGTGACGGCTGCGTTATTAACCAGCATACTTGGATGTCTGTAACTTCTCCTTCAGACAGTCCCAGGGGCCCTGCACACTGTCTATATCCAGTTGATACGGAAGCAAGTAGAGCTTCCATTCCCAATTTTGCTACTGCTGCCTGACTGCATCTTACACAAGCCATGGCATTGCCAAGTAAATGCCCCCACTGAGCTCTCACAATTGTGAAACCAATTCCTCTATTGTCCCATGTCACTCCAGTTACTGCATTGCCAGGCATTTTCTTCGGCTAATAAATTCCAGAGTAAAAATGGTAGTGATGTGCTGTAAAAATAAAAACAGTAAATCACGTGTAAAGGGTTTATATAGTAGAACAGGTCATTATTTTATCCTTTTCCTAACCCTTAAACACTCAATAAGCGTGCCAGAATCCGAAAGCAACAAAACAGTTCACACATAATAGACGTGGGAGAGAAGCAGGGAAGCAGCCTAAAAAAGAAATAAAAAAACGAAATGATGGTTGAACAATGCAAGCCCTGTCCAAAGGCCCAGCCTGCCATGCACGTTGTACAGCCTGTCCTCTCCTTCTGCTCTTGGCAAACAGCCCTCCCCTGGAAGCCTGCCCTGCACAGTCCCAGCTCTGTTCTCAGGACACGGCCCTCGCACCATTACCACAGGGGGCTGTGCGTCTCCTGCCTTCCTGCTGCTCTTCACTCCTGTGAACAAGCAGTATTTTCTGCCTCATTACTTCCATGACACACCTGTTTCCACCTCCCACCGCTGAGGTTGAGTCCGCACAGCTGCTTCTCCTTCCTCGAGTACTGCACCACTCAACCCAAAGGTTGTGGAAAGGTCTGTCCTCTGTTACTTCTTTCAGTTCGCCTTGGGAGAAGCCGTATTATTATCAATTTCACCAGAAAAAAATGGCATTTCAAAAATTGACTACTACATCATCTTCCACTTTTCTTCCTTACCCAGAAACAGGGTAAGTAGATCTAACAAAGAAAAAGCACTGTGAAAGGGCTTAGCGTAAGAATTTGAAACATCTTCTATAAAATGTTCAAAGGTAATTTGCTTGACTTGAATGTAAAAATAAAGCAAAACAAAACAACAAAAAACAAACAATGATGAATTAGACTTAAGGAGATTTCTAGAACGTAGGGAGATACAGGAACTGATCTCTCTTTGATGATGGATACTATCCAGCTACATTAAACTTACCTGGGATTCTTACAGTCTCGTTTTTGCAGAAACCGTATGAAAGTGGGGGTTTGGGTAAAGCTTCATTTGAAAAATTTGTGCACGCCAACTGGAAGGGCACGCAACTTTTGAAACTTAATGACTCAAGTATGAAGAACTAGGTATGATCTTCCACTGCTGGATTATACCTCTTAAAGTTCTGCATAAGCTATTACTAAATCAGAACAGCCAGGTTTCATTTTTGCTGAGGTACCAGTGACACAGCTAAAAGAGCATAAGAAAGCCACGGTCCTTTCTGTTGCACATCAGCATGATAGTCAAGTTACTCTGTTAGCAGGATGACCTTTGGAGCTATGATACAGTAGGCAGCTTGTGGTTACTACATAAAACGCATTAAAAACTTTTTAAAGGGGTTTTGTAACTGATCTGCTGCCCTTAAACATCAGGCCTCCGAGATTTTTCTTCATGGAGAATAAATTAACATGAGAACCCTTGGGGCAGGGGCAGCACTCATCCTCTTCAACTGACTTGTGCCAACAGTTCCATCTTAATGAAAAACAATAGCTACTGTGTCCTTTAAACACTGACTAATAATCACACCTTTGTTCTGCGCTGTTAAGCGATCAATAAAGCCACACACATTGTGCCCAGTGCCTAAGGCTTCCCTGAACACAAACCGTACCATGGGAAGCCAGTATAAAACCCAGTTAGCTAAGCCCCTTTGGCATCATCTTGCTGACTCCCGATTAACAGAATCATTACCAATTTTTCACAACTAATGAGGCTCATAGGTATTTTTTTCCTGCTCTTTCAGTTACCCATAGCAAGAGGAAGAGGGTGGCACCCTCCTCCTGCATAGCAGTCCTGTGTGCATCTTGCCCTGCAGCAAAGATGGGGCAGGGCCTTGGAGCCCCCACCATGGCTTTTGTACTGGACAAAACCAGATGTTATGAAGGCTGCAGTTACTGCCTGAGTCAAAACCCACTTTGCTCATACCTGCTGCAGCCAGCTACCTCACCCACCCCACACCTCTGCTGTGACATGCCTGCACCTCACAGCTTAAAGTGCTGGGGCAACCCTTTCAAGGTTAAGCATTTGAAATACAATAACCAACGTTTAAACTCCCCCAAAAAATTAGTGCTCTACATGTCACTGCTTCCCCTATTTGTGATTTTGCTTAGAGGATGTTTTTACTCTGATAATTGTGTATTTTAGCCCTATCCTATAATAGTAACATAGGATTCATAGTTCTATTTCTCTACTACACAGAGTACACTTGATCTGGGCTTTTAATAAGGAAACTTCTGACTGGACAATAAATGAACTGGAAGTTCTGGAGAAGTTTGCTATTATCAGTTCTGTAGTTTATTTTCTCTTAATATATTCCAAACATCACACATTCCAGCTACAGGTCTGGATGCAAAAAATTAAAGCGTATTTTTCAACAAACATCTATTTTAGTATCACAATAACAGAAGTCCAGAAGTAATCATTTATTGATGCACACATTAATAAAGCCCACTGGATAAGCTTTCCTATTAATGGTGTATCAGTGCTATTTTTATTTTCACCTAATTCCATTTTGTAATGACAAGGAATTTTTATACAACAGTGATTCTGTTTGAGTCTGATTAGCTTCCCCCAAAAACTGGTTAGATTGTAGCTCTGAGAAAAAAAAAATCCTCTCCTTTAAGAAATCACATACAAACTCAAGAAGCACCTATGGTCCCCAGAAAGATCTGTTGCACTAAGAAAGCATAAGGCATTTGTCTCCTCATCTGACCCCCAAGCCAGAGATACACAGGCTGTCTCAGGGGCAGTATGAGAAGTGAAAGGCTGGCAATGATTTAATGGAGACTAAGTTCTGGTAAACAAGGTCAGACACCTCAACATAGGTTAACGTGGTGTTGCCCTTACGTGACCTGGGCTGGAAGACCCCACAAATCAGATGTCAGGCTGCCCAGTCAGTGCTGTGAACAGAATGGACACTGCTGGAAAGCATCCTAGCATAAACAGTGTTGGAGAAACACTGGAAATGTAACCCCCGCCGTAATGACAAAGGACCCTCATGCTGCTGTGGAAAGGATGAGACTGCTCTAGGTGTCACTACTGAGGCACAGGCTGATCTACAGCCATATTACCACTTGCAAGGGTCCACAAACCGTAAGATCACCAGGTCTGAATAGTTTTCTCACTAACCAACTGGCCATGAGGGCCATCAGCATCAGAAGGCAAAAGGGCTAAGTAAACTGGGGTCTCGGCCCCTTCCTCTGGCGATTTAGGGGCCTTAGGACCTGCCATGTCTGTTCTCACCCACCCAGGACAGCAGGCATTGAGAAGGATGTGGTCACCTTTTCTTTTCTCATTTAACATCCGGGCTTGAATTCTGGACAAGACTGTGACACCAATTTTGGACACCCCATAGGCAGTATTTGGCCACCCCTCTTTCTCATGCACATTTTTCTTGGTATCTTCCACAAATTTTGTCATGAGCTCCACCAACTCTTCCTCAGTGATTGTGTTGCTGCGAAACTTCTTCTGTAGTTCTTGGCTGCAGTTTCCCAGAGCTGAGCTACTTGCCATACTAGAGACATTCACTACTCTACCTGGTAAAAAGAGAATAAAGACTGGTTACATTTATGCACACTAAATACACCCAAACTTGAAGTAGGTTTGCTCTACAGTTGTGTGTTCACTGCTTAAGTGAATACCTGTAAAATATTTTATATGGACTATTTTGCAGAACTTCTGGAAGATCAGTCTACTCAGTGTTCAATGCCTCTAGTGAATTCCATCACAAAGGGTAATTTAAGGTGCAAATCTGCAAAAGCTCTCTACTGAACTTCAGGTATGCTCAAGGATATAGCCTGTTACGGTCTGTAGGCACAGTCAGAGCAGTAAGTGGTTTTCTCATTTAAGGGCAGCCAGACTTTAAATACAGTCTTGAAATTCTGGTGGAAAACATTCTCAGTTCTGCAACAGCTTTAAGAAGGTGCCACAGGAAAATACCTCCAAACACCAGAATAATGCATAATACAGCAAAAGCAACCTAGTTCCTAATGCATTGAGAGCATCAGCTTGTTTATAAGATACCCCATGATCTACAAATCCCAGCACACAAAACTGCAGTAAGCTATTTCTCCCCTAGCACTTCAGCACAGAATGAACTAAGGAACAAATGCAAGGATTTAGACCTTAAAAGCCACAGAAATTAATCATTTTTATTAATGACTTTATTAACATACTTGTTCTTTGCCCTTGGTACAAGGGACTAAATTGCTATTTTGTCACTCTTTACTCTCCCCCATCTACTGACTCAAATTCACTTCATGTCCTTTCTCTCCTCCCTATGAACTCAGAGTTCCCAACTTTTATCTCATCTACTCCTTTTCTCATGCAAACTGTGGGTGTACTTAGATGTCAGTATAGACTACACTTCACTTATAGCATCAAGCACTTACCCAAATATCCATGGAAATATCACACAATCACAAGTTTGAAAATACTGCTATTGAAAAAAAACCACCACCACCAAGCATAACAACTTCATGAGTTTGATGTAGGAATTGGATCCAAATACCCTCCTTTCAAATTATCTGTGACATGTCAGCAGCATTCAAGCACTCCAGGTTTTGACAAGAGGAGCATTCCGTGCAGGATAGTCATCTGAGGAGTACAGATTATTTGCGTGCTGCTAATATCCTTTTATTATTGATGCATCTGCCTTCTTTTATCCTGGTCTCCCTCCATTCTATTTACCATTTTTGGTGAAGTTTTTCCTCGAGTTCCTCCTGCTACCACCAAATTACGACAGTGTAAAGCATCTTTGAGTGCTATTTATAATTACATCACTGAACACCTGCAAATACAGCAAAGGCTGTGATCTAGAGACAGACCAACAGCCTATCAAAAAGGTTTCCTCAGTTGCAAGGACAGGCTTATCGCATCAAACCCAATGGGAATACTATTTTTAGTTGCTTCTTTATCCTAATTGTATGATCAGAATGTTCTTTTAAAGCGAGAACAATTTATGTAGGCAAGTAGCATGAAAAGAATGTGTGTAAATTCTTCATTTCTTCTTGAGGGTGCCATGAAAATTCCACTTCAGACCAGTGTGCTTGAGACATGACAGGATTTTGCCAGTTAATGAGCACCAAAAAAAAAGTCACATAGAACGATTTCTCTGCTTGTTATGTTACACTTACCATAAGGCTTCATAATAGGCAACAATTCTGTGCAAATATTCCTGGTTCCAAAAAAGTTTGTCTTCAGGGTAACCTCTGCTTGGACTGCAAACGGAGTTTGGTCATGAACTTTTTGTAAGAGGCAGTAGCAAGGGAGGAAAAAACAGAACAAAACAGAATTATACTACTGTTTGAAAGGAAGTTATTGAACTAACAAAAACAAACAAGTTTATCTTATCACTGTCCAATGACCTACCTACTCACATCTAGTTCTCAGAGTATGGGCTGTCACTACCACATCCAAGCAAACTTGGAGGTGCCCTCTCCTCTTAAATGCACAGTGCAGCACTTTACCAGCATCCTGACATATCTGGGGGAGGTGATGGGTAAGAGGGGAAATAAGAGAGCAAAAAAGATCCTGAATCTAGGATACTGCCACTGAAGATGGAGAAGTTAGACTACTACTCAGGCATTAAGATCCAAAACCAGGGCAGACAATTGCTTCCATATCCTGACTCATTTCTTGCTATGTCTTTTGGGTTCTCAGACAGGACTTGGGAGTCAGAGCAGTACAGAATTGCAACAAACACTGTAAAACATTCTATAAATGCAGGGATAGCATTTGCTGCAGTCCAAAAAAACCCACTAATACCAGTGTGATAAATCGTTTCCCTAAACTGACAGATCTGTGCTGACACAAGCACAAGAGTAGGAAACATGAAGCTAGGAAAGAACAGGGAGCTGACTTAGGTAATCGTATGGTGCAGTTCCACAGTCTGCTTAAGGCTGTGATCTCAGAACTGACAGCTTGCCACCACCAGAAGTGGGGTAGGATGTGCCATCAGCTGACGATTTGGCTCAGCAATAAGCCATATGCTGTGCGCCCTCCAGCTTGAGGGGAAATAAGTTAAAGAGACAGCATTCTTCCTCATCTGCTACAGGCTCAATCTCTGCAGCGATAAAGGCCACCTACACAGAATAGGTAGGTCTTCACTTGGTCTCCATAGCCCAGACCTACGTAAACTCAGAGAAGTAGTAACAGATCACTTGATGGTTAACATAGTTGTGGTTTTATTGTAAAACTCGGCTTAAATGACTGTAAATAAGTCAGTCTCAAGCAGATCACTTGCTTACATTTAAAACAGAGATAAAAGCTGGACCATTGCCTACTGCAAAAGCTGTGACAACAGGAGAAAAAACTAGAAGTCCACGCAATCCAAAACTCCTGCTTCCATGCCCACTCTGCAACAAACTCCCCTGCCCTCAGAAACCCACCCATTTGTCAAACAAAATATATATCTTGTAACATCTGATTGATATGCCCTCCCCTGACTTAACAAGCGTTACTAGAATGACTGCTTTCACAGAAGCTCATCCAGAGGACAAGTCACAAGTACACAGTCATTTCATACAGGGACATTTTTGGTGGACTAAGGACTTCGCTGGACTACCTGTAGCGCAGCACAACAACTGAACAATAAATTCAATTTAATGACAAATCTGATCTCTGTCAGACAGCAATAACACATTTCTACAATAAGGAAATGAAACCATAAATTCTGGGATGGCAGCAAAAACCACGAAAGCAAGAATTAAAGCCAAAATACGAGATAAGGATCAGAGCAAGTTATTATACCTAGGTGTAACTCTCTAACCTCTGTTAGATACTTGCACAACAGCAGTTACAGATAAGAACTGTGATAGAGGAGCCGGTCATATGACCTACTGCTGACTCACGGTGAATTGTCAGCATGACAAAAGTCAAGTTCTAAGCGCCTGGAAGCAACTTATGAATAGAAAAATCTATGCTGTTGTAAAGGAATTAACAGAAACCTCACTGCTCACGCTATTTTCACCTATTTGTGGATGTGGTGCTTTAGGGATACGGCTTAGTGGCAGACTTGGTAGTGTTAGGTTGACGGTTGGACTTCATGCTCTTAAGAGTCGTTTCCAATCTAAATGATTCTGTGATTTATCTGTCCAGTGTCTATACAATAATAGATCTGAGATCTCTCACAGATGAGCTCTAGCCAATCTTGCTAGAGTGATTTCTGGATTTTTTGTTTCAGCTGCCCAGGTATCCACCCTGGTGAACGCTACGGTCGCTGCAAAGTCAGCAAGGGGAAACACACACTGCACTTCAACTATGGCACTTACAGTCTAGTCTAGCTCAAACACATTGTCACTTGCAGGTTGAGCTAGGGCCCTGATTATGAACTGAAGAAATGCTGGTCTAGAGACCTGCAGGCTTTTTGTGCAATAACCTTGGACAGAGATGCAATAATTTAACCACTGCTGTTAAGTTCTAGCACTGCTCTATTTGTCCACACTTCAGGATGCACTGAAATTGTATTAAGAGTTGCCCCTTATTGAGCTGATCGTCAACAGAAGCAATCTTCCTGCAGAGTACCAAGCAAAATGTAAACAGTGACTTGACTTCAGAACACCTTTGCTACATTCCCACTATGTAAGAAGCTCCATCTTCAGCAGCAAGTGAGGATTAGTCCATACTACCTGACAGGCTGCCTTAACCCATACTGTGAGCAGATGAAACAGTGCTTATGCTGTCCTTGAACAGTTAATGTCCTAATTATAGATCAGGCAAAGAGATTAAAAAACAGGAGAGCAAGCTTTTACTGGCAGGGAAATGAACTAGTAGTCATGCCTGTGATTTGCTCCATCTGGAGCTAACATGATTCTCAATTTTTTATAAATATCTACAAGTAGAATGCACTCTTCTACCTTACAACTGTGGTGCCTTCCTTACTTTGTCTACTAGATGAAAAATTTCAACTCTTTCTCAGCACAGCAAGATTTAGATTAACTGTTCTACAGGTAACTGAATTGCCAGAGAAAGTTAATGAGAAGTAAAGGTGACAGGAACACCCAGAGCTGAAGGTTCTCCTTTTTATCAACTGGAACTCCTGAGCAGATAATGCACAGAGCAAAGTACAGGTCTCGTGAAACACAGAAAACTCAGATCCCAGAGGAACATGGCCAACTTTCATACCTATAACGGACTGCCATAGGTCTGATGAAACTCACATGCACCAAGGCAACAAACCCCTCTGCTCACGTGCACTGTGCATCTAGAGTATTTGCACGCTCTGTACACGATGCAAATAAAATACTCCAGGGATGCATCTTTACATACACAGTTAACTCATCAGGTGCTGAAAGAAGAGCTGTTTCACATTGCCCTCTCGTCATGCTTGAGATAGTAGGCAGCTTGCCCAGCCAAAAAGCAGCATGGTGTTGGCACAGAAACCCCATAAAAGCTTTATAAAATCCTTGATGCATGTACCATCCTTCTCCATGTAACTTTATACCACATGAATAACCCAGACGGTCTGCTTCCTACCTTTGAAAGCTATCCCTGCATTGTTAACCAGCACATTCAGACCTCCATATTTCTCCTTCAGGAAGTCCCGCAGAGCTCTGATACTCTGCGGATCATCAATATCCAGCTGGTGGAAGAGAGGATGCAGCCCTTCCTCCTGGAGCTTCGCCACTGCTTCCTGGCCACGTCCGGGGTCCCGGGCTGTGAGGTACACATCCCCTGGGAACTGCTTGCACATAGCCCGCACAATTGCGAAGCCGATCCCTTTGTTGGAGCCGGTCACCACAGCCACAGGCACGCTGGACATTGTCCTCTCTGAATGTACACTAAAGCAACAGTAACTGCAAACAGCAAAGAAGAGAAGTTTTATGCTCTGATGGACAGAACGGATATCTAAAAAAGGATTAAGGATTAAAAATCCCATTTAGAATTTCTCTTTGAATTATGTAAACCTACGTTACAACTATACATTAACATTAATTTAGTGAACTAGCATGAGCTATTAGCAAAGAACTATATTTGGTGTTAAAAAGTTTTAACTCTGCCACTGGCTGGACTTTATTTTAAAGTCACTAGTCTGCAGTGCTAACTTAACTTTTGATAGTATTACAGCCTTTTGGACATACACCTTATAGAATGACCATTTCCTTTTTTTCAGGACATTCAGCTGGTTCAGGTCAAGCACTGATGAAGTCAAAACTGAAAAACCTGGGCTGAAAAATACAAGAGGAGCAGCTTGATCCTGAAGCACCAAGCAGAACTAATTCTAGTGTTTTCAGAAGGATACAGGGACCACGCATTGCCCTCATACAACTTTTCTTCCATTTAACACATCAGCTAGCTTTAGATACAAAGTACACTTTAGAAAACCGCTCTTCTTACAGATGCGGCACATGAAAACCTGCATTTCACTCATATAAGCGAGTTTCAAAAGCAGTTTCTGTCCACTTTTAACCGCTATTCCCTTCCGAAAGAGCTTGCAAGTAACCACGAGCAGGCACCTAGCAGGAATAAATCCTCACCAGCTCCCAAAAAACACCCACATCACGCCGGAGATGTCGGACAACTCATGCCCAGCCTTCCCTCCCGCTTCGCTACCGAGGCCCCGCTGGCCGCCTACCACCTCCCCAGCACCCCTTTTTCGCCCTAAAATAAAAGCAGAAGGGATCCCACAAGCCAAGACCAAGCCCAGGTCCCCAGGAGACTCCGTGCTGGCCGCAGGGCGAGCCCAGCAGAGAGACCCGAGGGGCGGCCGGCGCCCCCCGACCCACCTCTGGCTCCGCGTGCCTACCCCGGCCCCTCAGCGCCGCGCTGCAGGAGGTTGACCTGGCCGCCCGCCACACACCGCGCTCCCCAGGCGCAGGCGCACGTACTTAAGATGGCGGCCGGGGCCCCGCCTCCCGCGGCGGGCAGGGCCGGTGCGGGCGGGCAGGGTAAGGGGCCGGCGGTGGCGGGTGCTTTAATCCCTCATTGCAGGTGGGCTGGAGGCAGCTGGGTGGGTGCCTGCGAGGCGGATGGGTGACTGGGGCAGCCATTTTTGGCTGTTGATTTTCTATAACTCTAATATATTTGCTGTTTGGAAACTGTTTGAGTTTTGTGTACGTGAACACCCGCGTCTCATTTGCTTTAGACAGTTATGGCCATACCTTGGCCAATGTGAGGCTGGAGATAAAGGCTTTCCCTCTTCTCTCACCCCATCACCCACCCTCATTTATGGGTTTGCTTGTAGTACATTTGCTTAAGTTTAAAGAGCCGGTGTATTCAGCGGAGAGTGGTCTGATTTTTCTTATTGAAATGAAAGAAACATGCAATATTTGAAGTGGTCATTTAATATTTTTATTTATTTATGTATTTTCCCTAAATTTAGGCTGTCTGAAAAAGGTGAGATCTGTTTCTTAATATGAAGAGAAACAGAGGCAGGACAGGTCGAAAGAGAAGAAGAAAACACTTGCAGGGATTCATGCATGGAGGTAGTACCCCTGGAAGTACTGCTAAATAATTGTTTATCTAGGTATCATTTTATGGTGCACATTTCTCAAACATTTTTGTATTTTGCAAATAGCATTCAGATTTTTTTTTTCTGTACAAATATTCTAACATTGCATTCCCAGTCAGAACCTGGTGAATATTGTGAGCTCTGTTTTCTGGTTGATGGGAAGTACCATGTTATTCTTAAGTTCTTTGTCCCTTGACTTTGCTGAATAACTCCTACGATTCTGAGAGCTCCCAGTGCCCAGAGGCCCAGAACTTAGCAAGCTAGTTCAAGGGGAGCCTTTCTTGCTATTCTATTATTCTGTACTAAAAAGTTGAAAATATATTTTTTTCTGAACACAGTCAAATTTTTGTATTTGATTTGTTTTACAATAGAGCACTATTTTACAGCATTAAACGTCTCTTTCATTTTCAGTCAACTGCAGTCACAAACTGGAATATATTAAACTTAAGAAGTGGCTGAAAGAGAGAGGGTTTGAAGACAGTTATTTAAGACCAGCACAGTTCTGGGGTAATGTTCTAATTATTTATTGGTGGTACATATTTCTGATTAAGAATGTTGTATTCCTACTTTGGCTTTGAATCACTCACGTTAGCAAAAAAAAAAAAAAATGCAGCTACCATTAGTCTTTTAAAGACTTTTGATAAGTGCACGTTAATGTCATTTAACACAAATAAGTGTATGTGGAGGCCTGAAATACTGTAAACTGTTTCTTATATAGAAATACTTTTCTGTAAAGCTCTGTTATAGAGAGTTCTCAGGTATGCTGTAAAACATGCAAACCTATGCCAAATTCCTTGTAGAAATTGAGATTTTAAGTGTTAATAGTACAGTTTTCAAGAAGAAAGTATCATGTCAAGTGTTTCCAGTATCAGAGTCTAACCGTGGTATCATTTCTTTACCTTTTATTTATCTGTGCTAGTTCAGCAGTGCTAGTGATACAGATAAGTAAATGATTTTAGAGGTCAGAGTCATATACTACTGTTTACAGTAAAGATACGTACCTGTATTTTTTCTCTTCAGTTAGATAGTGTTTCAAAAACTTTTGCAGTATTGAAGAGAGAGTAGAGAGGGTAGTATGAATCAGAGAAAAATATTGTAAATAGAAATTGTAAAGTGAAGTTAAAACTTTGAAAACAGGGTCAAGAGCCAATGGTGAAAGATGTGCTTAAAGAGAATTGGGAAAAAGGAATTGAGTAATTTCTAGAACTGGACAACAACTGTTGCAGGGGTGCAGGGGAAGGGCTTTCTCCAGGTCCTGAAAAAATAGTATAAAAGTAAAAAGGGAAATAGAGTAAAAAGAGAAAAAGAAATGTGGTGTGTATCTAGAACAATCTATAATTGGCTTCTTATGATTTTTCAGAGAGGTATATATTATTTTAGACTTATTCCTTGTGGGCCTGTAAATTTATTGAAGCTTACCATAGTCTTGTATTTTACTATAAACATTCTCTTTGTTTCTGCTTCAGATACAGGAAGAGGACTGATGACAACAAAAGCTCTTCAGGTTAGTAATGTTGATTGTAATGCAGGAGCTCCTCTAGGTTCGTTAAATTGTAATCATTGAATCATAGAATATGACTTCTGCAACAAGAAAACTCAAAATTCCAGACAAGGTGTTTGTAGTCCCTGTTGTAAATGTAATTTCTAGCCTAACACTAGAAATTGTAGTGTTGTCGTATCTGCAAAATTATATTGTATATACCCTCAGGACTCACTGGATGAGGGGATTACTATACTCATTTACAGCAATCTAGTATGCAGTCTTATTTCAATTTAAGGCAGTCAGTGGCTAACTGAAAACAGAAGAGCAGGCCCACTTCTTGCTGTGTGCATTTTTCCTCAGCCACTGGCTTCTAGAAGTTTCCTTGCTCTTGGGGTAAATTGCCTCAGGAAGCTAAACCAGGAGAAGACTCTCTCTTTCCTTTGATAGATTTGCTCCTTGAAATGGCACACCTTGGTTAGACTACGTGGTACAAAGGGAGCAATGGCACGTCAGGGAGGGAGATGGAGGGAGGGGGTCAAGGCTTTTAAGCAGCATTTGGCGTTAGATTATCTTAACCATAATGTGAAACCACAGCTTTAATCACCCTTCAATGGCCCTCTTCTTTGTTGATAACCAAGTAATAAAAATGTAATTTCCCAAACGTTCCCAGCAGAAAAGGCACATAATAGCAAAAATACCTTGACCTTCAGATATTGGCATAGCAAGACTGATCTCCAACTGCAGAGTGCCTCTCAGAAAATAGGCTTGTTGGAGAAGTTTCCTAACTGGCATGAGAATAGTATATCAAATATTGGGAAATCAGACCCAGAGCCTTTTGTGAAACAGAGAATACAGCAAGAGATAGGAAGGAGATGCAGTGGAGAGTCTGTGTGGAGAACAGCGTAGGTTCTCATGCTGGCTCAGCATATGTTCCCAGGGCCACAGCCAGCAGTTGAAGCCAGAGGTTTGGATTATCCACAGTGCTGGGAGTCTGCAGTTAATAAAATGAGAGCTATACTCAGCTATACTTGAACAGGATAGGGAAATACAGGAGAGGAATGGGAAGAGGAGAGTATTGACTTATGTCCTCTTGCTACAGGGATGGACATGTACCTCTCAAGCTAGGAATGAAAGCTAATTTACACACACGGCAGCTTGAACAACATCAGGGTAGACATGACCTTACACATCCCTACTCCATGCTGCTCTGTTGATAGAAGAGCAGGTGTTTGTGAGATCATTTATAAAATGTATCATAGTACAGAAGGTAGTGATGCTGAGGAGCCAGGCACCAAACTGTTGTGAACAGGTGAGTTTCTGCAGGAGACAGTTCCTACTGGTTGCAGTCATACTCCTTCCCTGGACTGTGACTGTCTTAAAGCCATGTTAGTTTCCATTAAATTCAACATCACATCTGATTGCTTCCTGTCATTAGTGTTCTCTGGGTTCTCTCTTCATGAATCACATAGTAGATGAGCCATTTACACTTGACCTTTACATTTTATTTTTTCCCTCAAAGGCAGGGGAACTGGTTATTTCATTGCCTGAAAAATGCTTACTCACCACGGACACTGTCCTTAGCAGCTGCTTAGGAGAATACATTATCAAGTAAGTGAAAAGTGAAAAGTGACATGGCAATAAAGGAAAACTTTCTCAGCTGACCCTTCCCATAGGTTGCTCAATAGTAGATGAATCATCCTAAGTGGTGGTAGAATTTTGAACTGCATATTCTAACTTGTATTTTTTGTGTACTTTCCTGCATGTGGAATGCTCAGATAATCAGCTAGGCGGAGTTGGAGGTATGGTACAGGTTTGAACTTGACCTGCCTCTAGAGCCATCTTGGACCTAAATGCCAGTTATGAATGGTTTCTTAGAAATTTGAAAGTATGCTTCAATAGAAGAAGGGGAATAACATGAGGCAGCAAAGCAATCACCTGAACATAGCCTTTTAGAATGTTCAGGACAAAGGCCTATGCTGGATGTTGAGTTGAATCATAGAATCACAGAATGGTTTGGGTTGGAAGGGACCTTAAAGACCATCTAATTCCAACCCCCTGCTAAGGGCAGGGACACCTCCCTCCAGACCAGGTTTCTCCAAGCCCCATCCAGGCTGGCCTTGAACACCTCCAGGGATGGGGCATCCACAGCTTCTCTGGGCAACCTGGTGAAGTGCCTCACCACCCTCAGAGTAAGAACTTCACCTTTCTATCTAATCTAAATCTACCTTTTTTTAGTTTAAAACTATTATTCCTTGTCTTATCACTGTGCTCCCTGACAAAGAGTCCCTCCCTGGCTTTCCCGTAGGCCCCCTTTAGGTACTGGAAGGCCGCTCTGAGGTCTCCCTGGAGCCTTCTCTTCTCCAGGCTGAACAACCTGAGCTCTCTCAGCCTGTCTTCACAGGAGAGGTGCTCCAGCCCTTTGATCATCCTTGTGGCCCTCCTCTGGACTTGCTTTAGTAGGTCCATGACTTGCTGTAATAGGTCCATGAGTACTTGTTATCTATCCTAAAAAAAACCAAACAAACAACAAAAAAAAAAAAACAGAAAACAAGAGGTGAACCTGAAATTTTTTACCACAAACTGACTTTTATAGCTTCTCAATAAAATGAAGTCAAAAGCCCCTTTGAAAGAATCAAAAAGACTTGGAAATTAACTACAAAGAAGTTTAAAATAGAAGTTATTTATAACATTTCAAAGAATTAAAAGATAGACAAAATACTACTACATCAATTTCCTATCTCACCTCTGTGTATCTGCTTTTTTATTTTTAATAGATGGAAGCCTCCTGTATCTCCTTTGATAGCACTGTGCACGTTTTTAGTAGCAGAGAAGCATGCTGGTGAGAAATCTCTGTGGAAGCCGTATCTTGATGTTTTACCAAAGTCATACACTTGCCCTGTTTGTTTGGAGCAAGATGTAGTGAGCCTTCTTCCCGAACCTTTAAAAAATAAGGCTGAGGAGCAGAGAACAATGGTCCATGAATTGTACGCGTCTTCCAAAGCTTTTTTCTCTTCCCTGCAGTCTTTATTTGCTGAGAACACAGGAACTATTTTTAACTACAGTGCCTTAGAGTGGGCTTGGTGCACTATAAATACCAGAACAATATACATGAAACATTCCCAGAGGGAATGTTTTTCTCTTGAGCCAGATGTTTATGCATTGGCACCATATTTAGATCTGCTAAACCACAGTCCAAATGTTCAGGTAAGAGACTAAGAATAGATCACTTAATTTCTTGATATATGAATGTACTATCCCAATGCAGTATACATTTATGTGATGGATTAGGAGTGTCTGGAGGTTAGCAAGAGATCTCATAGTGGGGAAGTTGTCTATCTGGACGACACCCGCAGTCTGAGTATGCGTGGTTCACATGTACCCTGGAGGCTCTTACTCAGTAAAGCAGAGGTACAGGGGGAGCTCTCAATTTCTGGCTGAGATTTGCTTCCAGGGTAGCTACTGGGAGGAACCACTTGTAAATATAACCCTACCCTGCTCTCCCCACAGGCTCAACTCCTAAGAGTTACACAGTCCTTGGGTTACTTCACCTCTGGCTGAAGTTTCTAGGTAGCCTTAGGAGAGTGTACAGAGCAGTTCTGCCTGGTGACAGAGATGGGACTTTGCCAGTGTATTTCTGGGACAGCATAAAAGTGGTTAGCTCCGCATGAGGCCACTTTTATTTGGGGCTTCTGTAATAAGTCTACAGAGTGGATGGCAGGCACATCCTGCAGACTACGATTTTGATGTTCGTTCTTTGTACTAGTATTTTTGGAGTACTCCTAGTGTTAAATTGTCTGAATGGGTTGCCTTTTCAGACATCTGTAATGCTTATCTGTTTGCACCCTGTTATTGTTGCTGTTAGAGAAGTGTTCAGTTCTGTTGGATTTTAATATTCAAGGCTTGATTCCTTTTTCCCCATCTTCTGCCAAGACTAACATTTTTACCTTTTAATTTCTCAAAGGTAAAGGCTGCATTTAATGAACAGACAAGAAGTTATGAAATACGGACAAATTCACAGTGCAAAAAATATGAAGAAGTATTTATCTGCTATGGACCTCATGATAATCAGCGACTGCTACTAGAATATGGATTTGTTACCACTGATAACCCTCACAGCACTGTTTATGTCTCATCAGGTTGGATTTATAAGTTGTCTTGACATTAAAAGGTACAAGAGTAGAGAGCAGAGTGTCTGAGCTAACACTGCCTTCAACAGGAAATGTGGTTAGAAACAACAAGGATAGTGAAGTTCATTTGCTTGCATATATGTATATGCACAGTGCATATTAAGGCATTGTGGTTTTTTATTTTATTATCGTCAAAATATTTCTGTGTACTTCTAAGAAGTGGAGTAGAGTTGATACCACCTTGAACTGCATAAAATTTAAAGATTGGCATTTTCAAATTGGAAGTGGTTTTGGTAACTTTTTCTTTTGTAAAATTGTGATTCTTACGACCATTTATATAGAGCTTCTAACTGGATGTCTTAGATTGTATCATCGTTTTTCAAGATTGAAGCCCTGATTCCCACTAGCTGGAGTTACTAAAAGTTTTTCATGACTTTAATTTGAGCCAGAATTTCCACTATAAGGATACAATCCTGCAGGTTGCTGATTGCTTTTAAGATGTAGTGAGCACCTCCCAAATATGTTTTTGATTATGTTCAAGTTCTCCCAGATTTAGCAGTTTTGGTCTTTTATCTTTTAGCTGTGTGACAAATACAGTTGAAATATCATTTCAGAATTGAGAGTTGTGGTTTCTTCTTTGTATTATTTACATAAATATTTTAAATATGTTTTTATGTAGATACTCTCCTCAAATATTTTCCACCACTGGACAAGCAGAGAGATGCAAAGCTTTCTATTCTGAAGGATCATGATTTCTTACAGTAGGTATCTAGAGTTTTTTGTTTCCATGTTAGCTTTCTTATAATTTTTTGTTTCTGGGAGTCAAATTTTGCTTCTGGTATCAAAATCCACCATAAAATCATTTTTATCTAACAAACTGATTTGCTCACTGTTTGTGAGAGAACATACAAGAGGTAAACACCAATATCAGGCTTCAAGATCCAGCCTGTCTCCTAGTTGTGGACAGCAGCAGGGTAAGATTAGTCAGGGAATCCTCTACTTCTGAAGAGCAGATCTTCTCTTGTTGACAATTACCAGGAAGAAAACTGCTGGGCTGTAGAAGACAACCTATACTTTCTGTATCTCAGCACTTCTGTCTTTTTAGAAACTTGACCTTTGGATGGGATGGACCATCTTGGAGACTTCTTACAGCCCTCAAGTTGTTAAGTCTTGGAGCAGATGAATTGTAAGTTTCAGTACTTTTTGAATATGTAGACAGTGTGCATATGTCATTTTCCTTTGTTCTTTGCTGCCTGTGTGTGAGACGGTGGGGACAGGTTTGGATCTTGTGTCTATCTGATTGACTCCAGGTGAGAGGGGGAAAAGAAGAAAGGCAGAGAAAAGTATACAACATGAAGAGACTGCCTATTTCTTGCTTTGCTCTTTTACTTTATTGTATTAAGCACTACACACACCCCCATTGTTTTCCCTTTCTATTTCAAGAACCAGATGTTTCTTTACGATTCAGACTGCAGGCGATTTTTCTGTTGGTTTGGTAGAACTCCTATATGCTATTGACCTTGCTTGCTTCTGATATTCTAAGGTCAAATAAGTTGCTGAAAGTCATCTCCAATGACTATCAGTGAAGTTTTGATCATTTGTTCCAAATGGCAAGCGTGCCTCAGACAGGTTTAATACAAAAGGGTCACCTGAGCTTTTCTTGTAATAGTAAATTTTAAAAAAGAGGAAAAAGGTTATCTTTTAGTTTTGATTTGGGCAGCTGTTTATGCTTCAGAGATTGATTGATTGCTGAGTGGAATAAATTGATTATAAGAAATAAAAATAAATCCCCAGGACACTGGTTTTAGGCACATGAAATGTGTCGGTATGTGAATAAGCTCTGCCTGACTGAATAGCTTTTAGTCCTTACTGGTGCTGCTGAAGTTGGTGGCAGCAGAGCAGTGAAGACTAGAAGCACTTACCTAAGTACAGACTGGCTTTGGCTGAAAGGGTAGGGGTGAAACTGTTTCTTTGGACCATTAAATGTCTCTTCTCTCTTGCTTGATTCATCAGCCTCATATCTGTACACTGTGTGCCTTTTTTGTGCATGTTAACTTTACTTGCCTTATGCCTACAATGTTATTATGAATATAACCATGTGTTTAATATTTAGTTTTGGAACACAGCAAGTGATTGTGTGTTGTTCAAACATTTTGATTCTAGTACTTGCTGGAGGAGAGTGCTGCTTGGTGATGTAATATCAGCCAGAAACGAACAGCAGGCTTTGGATATAACAGCAAAAATATGCCATTTTTTAGCAGAGGAGACACAGCGTGTCCTTCTCCAGGTAATTTGGTTAGAAGAGCAAGGTAGCCCAGATGCCTTTCTCTCCCTGCATAAATGTATGGCAGTCTAATTTTCAGGGTTAAGAATTTTAGGGTTGAGTGATGGAGGGAATTGACTTCACTGGGATGGTGTAGGGTTTGTTACCAGGGCGACTGACACCGCTAAATAAATTGCTCAGCAGAATTTGTGGCTGCAGCAGAAGGAGGAACCATGTTACAAAGCTTATACAAAGCCCTATAAAAAAGTGAATAGTATTTAAACTTGCTCTGCCCACAGTATCGTGTTTGTTGAAATTTCTTAAGTTGAAGTTTCGTTTACATCTTAAAAGAAATGTGCCTACTTTATTGGAGTCTGCACTAAGATGTTACAGACCTGCTGTGAGTACATTTGCTGCAGAAAGTATGTTCATTAAAGCCAGCCAAGCCAAGCTAAATACCCTTGTCAGCCAGTCATTTGTGAGGGAGGTCTTCAAGACCAAGTTACTATTATGCTCTTAAAAAAACAATCTCTGCTTCCTTTCTGAATTTTGGCAAACAACGTGTATGTAATATAAAGTTGGATAGCTATAATGGCAGAGGGTTTTGAAAACCACACTTTTGCAAAGGAAATGCATGCACAGAGTATGAGGTGAATCTGGTCTTGAGCTACATCTTGAGGACAGTATGGACTTAGGAAATGAATATCAGATAAACATTTACCTTCCCATCCTCTCCCTGGTTTTGTTCTGCTTCCTATCTGTATGGTGATTGTTTCCTTTTTTTTTCTTTTTAAAACAAAACAAAACTTTTACTGTGTTTTAAAATAATGCTGCAGATGAGCTTTCCACAAATTCTGTGTTCATATCCTATGTGAAATAATGTGAATTTTGAGTAATTTCATCCTGTTTGTATAAACTCCAGATTTCCCAGTTGAAAAGGGATAAAGAGAACCTCAAAAAACACCTGTCTTTGGTAGAAGCACTACGCTTGGAAGATCTGAAGATACTACAAAAATCAGCAGAGATTCTTTGCAACTTGAACGTGACAACAACTTGACCCATGAGGAGCTGTGATAGCTGTGGTTGATTGCATCTCATTTGCTATGGGTGTGCCTTGCTCAGCTGTTTTAATGGACCTGAGCAGCAAAGAAGAATGTAAAAATTCATCAGAAAATGCCTAGTTTTCTTTATAGGATCACATGGGCACTAGAAGCTTATTTTGTTCTTTGCTGACCTTCTTCAGTAATACAAAAGGATAGCCCAAAGGGTAGGGAGGAGCACAGGCAGCTTTCATCACGTGGCATCCAAATCATGGTTGTTATGAGCAAAACAGCCTCAGGTAATTTGAGCAGCTTTGGGATTGTGGGCTCCAGCAGTTCTAGACTTTACAGCTGTCTGTGGGGCTAAGGCATGGATTGTTGGGTCAAGTAGACATTCCTTAGCATGTATTAGAGTCCTAGCAATTGACAGAGAGGGAAAGGACAGAGCTACTTTTATTTGCCCTGTACTAATTATTTACTTTTTGCCCTGAGGTCTGTACATATGCCTAAAAATTAGTAGTTCACGTAGTGTCAATTCATTGCTGGAGCAATAAATGTGGACCAGAGCACAGATCACCATCAGCATCTTTGTGACTGACCCCAAATCATTTCCCTCACAGTTTCAGCTCATGTTTCTGGAACTTAGGGAAATACGAATTTCCCTCCTTTACCATCAGAGCTTCTTCCAGACTCACTAGTTTGTGTTCTAACTCCTCCTGCTAGGAATGAGTACTGAAAGGATGCATCATTTTTAAACTGTTTCTTATTTGGAAGAGCACCCAGGCAATTCATTCTGTTTCTGTTCAGTTCTTGTGATCACAGTGAGGAATATTTTCATCCTGTCTTTAAGAGGATAGTCTTGTGAGCTGC
Source organism: Anser anser (assembly GCF_964211835.1). Taxonomy (NCBI): domain Eukaryota; kingdom Metazoa; phylum Chordata; class Aves; order Anseriformes; family Anatidae; genus Anser; species Anser anser. The sequence continues at coordinate 114,200,849 of NC_139720.1, read as the reverse complement.
CTTTCAGTATGAGTTCTACCTAAATAGGGAGGTCAAGCTCCCTATATAGTTCAGAAGAGAGGTTTCCTTGAGGGCATTTCTGAGCAGGACTCTTGTTTGAGCTTTATAAGCTTCATAATTGTGCTTGTGTTGTGATTATTTCCCATTGTATGGGGAATCACGTTTTGTAGAATTTTCATTAATATTTTTAGATTTTTGTTAAGAATTGTGTTTTTAAAGTGTTTATTTTTTAAATATATTGATTTTCTACAAAACTATTCTCTCTATATTTTTTAATAAATGAAATTGTATACAGCAATATTTTGGCTAATATTATTTAAAGAAAAAAATGCAGCAAGTGAAAACTTCTAAGAAATATGAAAGCTCACATGCACTTTCTGATTTTCTGTGGTACCTTGTGAACAAGAATGTTAATGTATAAACATCTTTGGATATGAGCATTCCAAGATTTTTCTCTGCCTTTTTTTTTCCTGCCTTAATGTATTTGGGGCAGGAAATACTTTGATACCTCACCCATGTGAACTGCTGTTCCTAAAGTGTGGTTATCCAGAATCTGCATAAGACTATGTGAACGTGTGATATGTTTCTGAGCAAAACAATCTGGCATCTCCAAAAATTCCTGCATCTCACTAATGTTCTGATCTTGTTGATGACATCTGTTCCCAAGCCATCTGGTCCCATTGCTTTGAGGCGAGTTAAGACTCTTCAACATATCTCCCTTATTTTTTTTTCCCTATCCTTTATGATTTAGCAAACGCTGGAGCTCTGAGAAGGATCTTTCCTTAACTAGAGAGGTATGTCAGCTGAGGTTCAAAAGACTGGGAGAACTAGAAAGTAACTGCTGTTACTCAGTTTCCATGACACTGAAGACAAAAGTTCTTGGTTTTGAGGTGCCATCCTTGTAATCTCTTCCTAGGTTTAGAAAAATAAGCTATTTTCTATGTAGTTCACCTGACTGCCCTGAGATTCTTGTACTCTCAGGCTTTCTGGATCATTCATGTGGAGATGCTGACAGTGTGGTTACTTTACATTTTCCAACAGAGGGCAAGGTGAATGTGTTGGGAGAAGAACTGGAGTGCCTCCAGGACCGTGAAGTGTATATACTGTGTCCTTCAGACAAAATTCATTTCATTTGCTTAAACTGTGGTTTTTTAACCCTTGCAAGTCACAAGGCACCTCGTTCTATACTTTGGTTGGCCCCATACTGAAGTACTTTAAAGAAGGAGATGACTGGATTTGGGTATGCAATCACTTCTAATCCCACCAAGGGCAATCTTCATCAGCTTGCATAAGGCTCCTTCTGTACCGCTGAACCTGGCTACAGCAGAGAGTGCAGAGCTGAGAACCCGAACCTGGGGCTCCTGCCAGTTCACTTGGATTAGGTCTGCAAAAATGTTTACAGAAGTCATGAATGACATGAAAAGGGGGGTTAGTGACTGAGCATTCAAGTGAAATAAGTAAGGGCTTTCAAAGGAAGTTTGAAGAAGTCAGGTTCAAACCGATCAGGATGTGGTGACAGATTACATGGGTTCAGAGTGCACGTATGTGGAAGACAGACCTGCTGGCAGTTACCAGCCAGAAAAACCTCTTCAGTCTTAGGCAGTTCTCTGATTTCAAAATATTCGAGGGGAGTATTGGTATTGGAGGGTATTGGCGGTAAGTATTATATACTCTTGACTTGTGCTTACTCTTTTAAGGTGTTGGTAGACATTGGGGAAAGAGTCCTGGGCCAGATGGACGCTTGCTTTGAACATGTCCTGCAGTTTTTATGTTTACCATTGAACCGGTTGTCTTCTTAGGTTCTTTTAGTAAGATCTTTTTCGTTCTCTAAGAAAAGATGTGTTTTCTAGCTATGGTGAAGCTATATAGTCCCATGGTAGTCAGTAGGGCCCTGCTAACTTAACCCAGCTGAGCATCCAGTTATCCAGTTCTCTGCGTGGAAGACTGAATAGTGGTTTTATTTGTTTGTTTGCCTTTTTTTTTTCTTTCTTGCTTTGCAAAATGGATACTAGTTTGACAGAATTTCATTTGCTTCAGTATTGCAGGATAGGCCACACATTTATACCACCTGGTCTGAATATGGGTTCTACCTCTGTAACTCCTGCACTCCCTGAGGGACTGTAGGAAGGGGTTCTGGCAGAGCAGGACAGCAGGCAGCCTGAATCGCTTGTCTGTCTCTTGGATGTAAACACAGCAGTAAGCCCCTAGCTTTACCCTAAGCACTGTAGCAAGTGTTCTGAATAGAGCCATGCGTGTTTAATGTCAAAGACGAAATCCTGCTCGAAGAAGTTACGGAATTGGAACTAGTGCTTTTGTAACACATCAACAGCAGTGCATTTATAACTGGCAGAGCATAGGTAACAAATCAGCATGTATATGTATGTACACATATGTGTGTATATATATAAATACACATACATGCACAATCAGCAAAAGCTTTTTTTTTTTTTTAATCAAACCTAAAACTATGTGCCAAATGGAGCATCCTAAGCTGGTCTAAGAGTTAGGGTGCTGGAGGAGGTAACTGTGCTGGGAGTGCTTTCCAGCTGTCTGAGAGAACACTAAATCGAGTTTTCAAAGAGTGAAGATGCTTACTGTTGGCCTCTACCTAGAGCCCCTTTGAGCTTCAAACATCTTAATCATGTAGCTTTAGTGACTTGCTGTTAACGTTTGGCTCTGGCTATCTGTTAGTTTAAAAAGGATTTTAGCTGTGATCCCAGTGTGGAAAGATGTGTTGTATTTCCCTCTTGGTATAAATTTCCTTTTCGATCATATCTGCAAACCTCAGCAGTAGTAGGAATAAACCCCAGCTTTTTACCATTGGCAATACAAACCTAGTATAGACCATGGCAGTGAGCTAGATTCTCTTCCAGCTTGTGCAGTATTACTCAAAGAGAGCTAAAATAGGACTGCATTCTGCGACTGCAGTGAAGACACTGGGTTTGGGTAGGTGTAATGAGAGAAGTTTTATTTTCTGTGATAAGAGTGTGACGCAGAAATAGCATACCTTTTTTTTTTTTTTTTGTCTTGAGGGGCAGGGGGAGTTGATCTAGTGCAGTCTGAAGTCACTGAAAAATGATAAACATGAAACCTCATGATAGTATCTTTCCTGTGTCAATTTATGTAAATATGGCATGGATTTTTCTTTGATCTTCTACAGAGAGTGGCTTCTAGTTTACAGTTTTCTTCAGCTGTAATGTGTGGAGCTCATCCATCATTGCTAAGTGCTTTTAGACCTGTCTATTCAGGACAAGATAAGGGAGTATCAACTCTCATATCCTGATAATTAAAGCTTTTAGGTATACTGTGAAAACATTTCAAAGATGACATTCCCAAAGAAAGAGCTTTTAGAAGTGATGTCTCCCAGGGTATGTAGCCTGTGCCTACCTAGAAGGTAAAGAATGCCCCTGAACAAATGCCACACTTTGGTATAATTTGAAGTGGTTGTTTGCACTCAGTGTATCAGTGACTACAAATGTGAACACTAAGATTGGATGAAATTGTCCCAACAAAACTTTATGAGTTTCATTACGTATTAAATATGAAGTATAGATGTTAAAAGATTTACATATATTGTCTTATTTTCTTTGTGAGTTTGAGCCAGCAATTGATTTTGAACCATGTGAAATTCATGATTTTGTCTCATTTCAGTGCAAAAGCTCAGTGACTGAACTCAACTAAAAGAACTCATTTTTAATCCTATCTGTAAAAAAACTTAGGTGGCATAAATCTGTTGAAGATTGGAGTAGAAACAAAAAATATATTTCTAAGATTCACTTCCGAGTGTTTTAGAGAATATTTATAATTCCAGAATTAAGGCTTAGAAAGCACTGCAATGAGCTATATTAAGTGGAAAAGCAATAATATTTAATGAACCTCAATCTAAATTGTGTAAAACTACTGCAATCTCTGTGTTGTCCACTAGATGATGCAACTGTACTACAGAGAAATAAGAAATTACAGTATATCTACATACAATTGTAATCCTATTTACAGTATTATGTTTTAAATAGCAGGCTGCATAGTTTTCTATGAATACATTGTGGTTGGTATTAGATAAATAGTTAAAAATGTGGTTTTCTTTCTGCTGCGTTCAAGCGAAACTCGAAGCTTTATAGTCTTTTATTTTCCTTCAGTTTGATTGCATTTTAACTTTTTAGAAGTTGCTCCTTTCTCAAGTTAAATCATGTTGCTCTTCCCTGAAACTGTCACCCTAGATGGAACTAATGTGTCAAACCATTTTTATTTTTTTAACCTAGTGGGATTAGCTAGTTTAGCTAGTGGGATTGCAAAGTTTGCTCACGTGTCTTTTTCTTTAGAGTTTAGGTGCTGGATTCATCTTTTGCACAGGTCTCTTTCAGTAATGTCTTTTGATGTGGCTGGTTGAACTCTGAAACATTTCCTCTGTGCAGAGTGGTTCTGTGGGCTCTACCTCATGTCTGTTCTCTAGTGTCTAATAGCAATAAGATGATGTTTGTCCCTTTCATTTCCTGGAGATTTGTTCCGTGCCCATTTTCATGACTGCTCATTACTTTTGATGCACACTTGTTTTCCCTGGGACTCCTGAAACAGTCAGTGTGTGTCTACACTGCGTGTCCTTAGAGCCCCTTTGGATTGTCCCAGTTGCCCATAGATAAAAAGAGGACTGGAAAGAAATGCTGCTTGCAAAGCTACTGTATTCTTCTGAACCCCCCTCTCCTGTTCCTTAGCTCTTTTCCCCTGCCTCCAGTGCTGCACCATACTGCAACATGCCAACCATGAGAGCACTGGAGTGGGTTGGACTTTAGCACCACCATGTGTGCGGCAGGAGGCAGGTATTTGCAGTGCACTATTAATGTAAGATTATTTTTCCTCTTTACATAAACCTGTACTTATCCCAAGTCTGGCAGGGCCAGCTATGTTTCCAGTGCTTTACCTCTCCACGAGGATGCTGGAGCTGGGCTGGAGGAATTGGTAGAAGAGCGCCGTATCCCTTGCAGATACATCCAACGGGCACTGGATGTGCTATTTCGGTAGCTCCCTCCTGCTGGGGCTGCTCTGGAAGGAACTGGCAGTGACGGTTTGGCTCCTTTGACCTTTGGCAGGCAATGATGACTATGAAGAGGACAGAGGGACATTCTCAGCATGGGGCTGGTGCCATGCCTGTCTGTACCACCCTGCCTGGGCCAGCTTCCAGAGCCTGTATCTCTGTCCTTAAGAAGCCAGGCCTCTTTGCAGCAAGAAAGTGCTAGTGACTTTGTGTACCCTTCCCATGACATGAGCTTTGCATGGACAAAGATGCTTGGGTGTGGGTGGGCTGGCCTGCAGAGGATGTTGGCGAGAGATCAGAAGGGACTGTGCCATCCCAAGAGGACTCACACTGCTCTGAATGGTTTCTGAGGAGTGCTTAGATGCCGGGTTAGCCAGCCACTGGCTCAGGAGTGGGAAAGCACTGTGTGAGTCCTGGGAAACTCCTAAAGGGCTGCTAGAAGCACAGTGTGGGCTGGGCTCTGGAGGTGGAAGGGGAAGGGTGGGCTAGGACAGGAGGAACAGTGAGGTCCTACTGGACAGGGGATGTTTGGCACCCTTACGAAGGGCACATGCTCCTATTTGCCTGTAAGTTCATGAGATAACTGGACAGCACTGGTGCCCTGGCTTGGAGTTCTTTCTGTGGTGGTAGAGCAGGGGCCATAGGCTGAAGGGCAGGCACCCTGTTTGGGCCAGAGCCACAATGACAGAGGGAGGCCTTTGGTTGTGTTGGTCCACTGGGACGTCTCTGCTCCATGCTGCTATGCACATGGAGATGGGGATGGATCCCTCCATGTAGCCAGGTGGGAAATCCCTCTTGTCAGGCATGCTGCTTCTGGTATGGCAGTAAAGGCAGCCTGTCTGTCACGGAGACGTATGCAATGCATCCCACTGTCCTTCACTGGTGGGGTTGCCTTGCTGTATGGGATACGAGTTGGAGGACATGAGCTGCTCTGGCTGGAACACTCTTGGGTGTGGAGCTGTCTGGTGAGATAGGGAATGTGTGTTGGAAGAAACAGAAAGAAATGCAATCCCCTCTGGCAAGTTTCCTTCGGCATTTCCAATGGGGTGCTCTCATGATCCAAGAGCATGCTCCAAGGCTATGGCAGTATGGATGGTCAAAGAGCTGGACTTTGAACACACAGCCAGCAGAACTCACAGAGGCAGCATGGTTGTGACTGCTACTTTGAGACTGCTACATTTACGTCACATTTGGTAGAAGCTGGCTAATGTGTTCAGGAAACACAGGAGAGAGGAAGGAGAGACTAGGATGGTCAGATATACAGAGATTTTCTTTCTTGTGAATCCAGGCTAAAATCTCTACAGAAAAACAGAAAATTTCACATAACATGTTTTGAAGTCAATATTGGAGACATTTGCAATGGGAGGTGATTGTACTTCTCTGAAGAGGTCCCTGCCTGTGGGAATGGCCATTCACTTTCTAGATACAGCTAGAAAACCACCTACACTTGGCACAAGTCATGAGCCACAGATCAGACTTATCTAAATCTCAGGAGACTTAATATTGTCTCTCTCCCTGGCTGCTTCTGGTAAAAAATAAATAAATAAATAAATAAAATCATTTCATACCATGTCAGTTTAATTCCCCTGGCTTGAACGGAGTTACATCTCGCCTTTGATATTTGGCCTCAGGGCTTCATTAGGCATAGTTGTGGTCCAAATCTTGCTGACTGAAATCAATTGGTTTATGTGAGTTGAAGCTTAATTTTCATTCTTGTCAAGAAAAGAACACAATGTGTTGCAGTTACAGGGGAGTTTTTACAGCCTGGTGGGAGGATCAGAGAGCATGACCCCTTAGTCAACTCACAATTTGCACTGGAAGCACCCAGACGTAGGCAGAGCTCTTGTACTTGGGGAGGCCTGAATGCGTGGGTATAGGTGAGCTCCAATTCCCCTTTGTGCAATGTGGCTGGACTGGGTAAGAGGTGCCTTGGCTGTCCTGACGCATGTTATGCTTGAGTTGTGGTGGGACTAACATCCCCCAGCATGGGCGGGAGTCTCAGTCGCTAGGTTTGCACTGCTTCTATCTACCTGCTCTTGAGGCGGCTCTTAATCTCCCCCAGTAACAGCACAGAGACAAAGCCACAGAGGAACAGCGCCTGACACAGCTGAAGCGCTGAGGGTAGGCTGCCATGTGTCTGAGTTTTGCTCCAAAGGAGTGTTGTTCAGGTAAAAAAAGCAGATTTTTGCTTCTTACTCTAGGATTTCCAGAAGCCAGAGAGCTCCTTTGGTGCGGCAGTGACTGACATATGTGCCTGACCAGCCACATGTATGCAGTCAAGCAGCATAGTAGAGGCTTTTTATGTCCAACGAGACCTGCACATGCTGGTCTTCATGTACACATGCCAGGCAATAGATCTGCACCTGTGCACAGCCTGATACACATCACCTGTACATGCTCTGGCCACCTGGGCAGCGTGTGCACAATAAATCCACCGCCACGTTCATGCTTGTGGGACTTGCTGGCAAGTGAGTCTCTGGTTTATGCCTCCCTGAGAATAATCAGGGATATCAATAATCAAGGAGAATAATCAAAGAGCTGAAATGTTCAACTGTAGCATCAAAAGTTGGTAGAAACTCTTATCACAACATTGACCATTTTTATTGGCCATTTCATGTATTGAAATATATTTATTCATGTTGTTTATCATGTATTCATTTATTCGTTCATGTTGTTTATCACAACATTGGCCATTTTTATTTAAGTTTTTCAAAATCCTTGGGAGAATCACCTGATGAGGACAAACACCCCTCCATTCAAAAGAAGAGAAGCAGCACTGGAAAAACTATGGGTTGAGCATTCCTAATTTCAAAATAAAATGTTTTCGCTAAAGAAAATGTGCAGTGAACTGTGAAACAAAGAAAGCCCAGACCATTGCAAAATGAAACAGCATGAAAAATGCTCTTTATATACCCACATTCTCTGGATTTTTCCCCGTTTTCCCCACTGCTTCAAGATGAATGTAAGATCTGAATCTAAGTCAATAACAAGATGCAACTGTTGAATGTCAAGTAGGGGGGAAAATGTGAGCGTTACTTGGATAATTCAGAAAACAGCTGCTGCAGCTATGCAGCACTGTACAAGTTAGAAAAAGATGCTACTCCCCTTGGGAGGAAGAGACAAAATTCTGGTAACTTGGTGTCCTAGGGCCGACAGGCAATGCTGTTGTGATGCTGTGTGAGCCCAGGCCAGGCAGAGATCAGGGTTGGGATACATCTGTGAGTCTGGGTTTTGGGGTCTTGGTGCCAGCTGCCTTCCTGATAAACACTTGCCTGCCTCTGATGGGGCTGTAGAGTTAAAGATTGTGAGGAGAGCAGATATCATGATACAAGGCCCTGAGACAAATGTTCATGACAATCTTAGGAAGTAAATGTAGGGCTAAACGGACTATTCTGCTTTTAAAAGGAGAAAAAGTCAAAAGAGTCCTAACAGTCAGTTATTTAAATCATCCTTTAAACACCTCATCCGGTCATATAGTTTGAGCTATTTTTCCTCGTCTCAAAGCTCTCTGTGACCAATAAATATTTTAAAAATATGGTATATGCTAGTTGTTGCTGGTTGCAGGTTGCAGTTTATATGTAAATCAAGTGCCCCTGACAGAAAGATCCACTGTACATCCTCTTTGCACTCCGACCACTTTAATATTAGAGAATCATTCTCTCCATTAGTGCACTTATATTATGAAGAATGATGTGGAACAGGGGTATTAGCAACTCTTCCTTTGTTTATAGCTAAAATATATCTGACTGCTTAAAAGAACATGAAAACGAGTTTTGTCTTCCTTTCCTATTACTGTCAAACAAACTTCACCTCCGCGCTCAACATCACATGGAATTTGTCACTGGCAGGAAGCGTAAACCCTACCTTGTGAATATATAACTTACAGTCACTTCAGAGGGAGAAAAAAAATCCTTTCATCATGTTCAGTTTTCTTCACTGTTTTATTTCACTTAAAACATCACTCACTACCAAATGGTATTTGTCAGTAGTAATTGGCAAACGCTGGAGGCGGTTTTCAAGGCTGTCTGAATGGAAAATCTCAAAGCAGTTGTCTGCTCTGAAAGAAAATATTACATTTGATCTTTTTATGATTCTCACAGACATGATGTATGTCTGCATTCCTTAGCCTGAAGAATTCTTGGTGTTTGGGTTTCTTTTCCTTTAAATGACAGGAAGTAGCACTTCACTGTTATTTTGCAGTATTGTCTGAGAATTAACCACAACATAATGGTAATGTACATTTTTTTAATGCTTTACAGAGATTCGTTTTTATTAGCCATTTATTGTGGTTTTGCTTGTTGGCAAGATTCAGATCCTCTCAATGATAACTGTGGCTATTGCATTTCATCTGCATCTGTATTTAGACATGCATTTCTCCTGATGTATTCTTTCTAAATAATGTCTCCCTCAAAGATTGCCATGCAATAAATCACCTTTCCCTAATGCAATTGGACAAACGTATTATTGCTCTAGTCACCTCTGCCCCTGCAGTTTTTGGTCATCAAGACAAGGGATAGATGGCATGTTACATTAACACTGTGGTTCAAGTCCACATAGCTGGGTTTTCCTAGTGCAAAGTAAATCCCAACACAAGAGAGTGGAGAACACAACAGTGGGCGAGTATTAACTCTGAGAGCTCGACAGCCTTGAACACTGCTTAAAATGCCACTGCTTTCTCCTCAGCATTTTAAAACCTAATGCCATATAAAGCATGTGGTAAAGCCAATTCACACCTTGCGATCACTTTAACTTAAATTTTTTTTTTTTTTGATATGACAAAATTTCTGTTGTGGGGTTCTTCTACCTCCAGTGTTGGTGATGATTAATTCTGCAGCCTGCTAACAGCCTGGTAGCACAGGCCGGCCATGCAAAATGTCCCTTTATCTCGGAGGTGAACATGGTGTCGTTACCGGCTGCAAACCTTGCATCTGGAGAAGTCCCGAATACTCTGGCCTGGCAATTCCCAAGCATGTGTGAACCCCAAAGTGATACGTGAGCTCCCTTGGCATTGCTGCACAGAGCACAGGAATGCCTTGGTGGCACCGTGGTGACATACATACACCACACTCCCTTATTCCCACGACAGAGCACCTACCTCCGGGCTGGCCTCTGCCATCTAGGTCTGGTGTCAGGCAAGGCTCTGCTCTTCTGCCATCTCCTGCTGGCTGCTGGACCAGAGAAACTTGGAGCCAGTTCAAGGTCTTCCCAGCAATGGCAAGATTGCTGAAAACTTCCTCAGAGACCATCTTTATTGTCACCTAAGGGCCTCGCATCTGCCTCTCATCATAAGGTACGATTATATGAAGAGAAAACCGTGCTGATTTTTGGTATTGTTTTACTTGTCTTCTGGGTTCCAGCTGTACTAAATTTAAATTTTATTTACAATAATCAGATTTAGAAGAAAAAAAAAAAAGATTGCTCCATGAAAGCTAGAAGCCTGATTCCACAAACTGAGGCTTTAAGCACTGTAGTAAGGGAAGGTTGTGGGCAACTCTGAGGTGCTCTGCAGCTTTACCTCAGTTATACGGCTGAAATACTAAAATGCTTGTTATCTGCAAGAAAACTGTGATAATGGGGCTTGGTTTGCTACAGTGACGCAAAGTGCTGTCATTCGTATGGATGATACTCTGGGAAACAGTGCTCATAGTGACACGGCTGTGTGCACACAATGTATACGCAAACACATGTACATACAATTTACTTTTAAATGACAGCACACCTTTAAAATCATAGTGCAATCCCACGGGAGGGAAAAGGATGGCTTATTTACAAACAACGCTGTATTTACTTGGTACCAAAATGGAATGAAATTATTTTCCCTCCACGAAGGGCTGTGAGCTGTTCGACCCCAACTGTGTGGCTTATCCTGTGCTGCTGGTGGAAGGGGCCACTGGGGATGATGGCTGCAAACCCGAAAGAAATGGAGTTTTGTTAATTTTGCTGCCTGTGGAATAAACTGATTGTAATGCAGCATAGTACTTGTTTTTTTCTCTCTCTCTCACTCATCTGCAGTGAGAGCTCATTCTCTCCTGTCTGTAGGGTTGTGCTCACATTTGTGCTAGGCAGAGTTCAGTACGTAACACCTTTTTCTGCAGCCTGTGACTTGAGCTATTCAGCCACATCTGCTGCAGCTCTGATTGTTACTTTTTCACAGTTTCCAAATTAATGGTACATCGGAGATTCCGAATTCAATAGCGCTATTATACAACAAAACTATGCAAGAGCATGAGCAAAATTAAAGACAAGCTGTGACAGTCTTCTATCCCCCAAAGTTTTGTGGGCCTTATTTAATTATTATCCGCAGGCAGTTACTGTTGTCTTCTTGTAAATCTTGTGTGAGAGTATTCAGGAATGTTTTGCTTTATTTTTATCACCAATCAACAGAACAATAAATGCACGAAGAACCATTTTTCTCTCTTCTGTTGACACAGGGAGCCAAGGACTCGGGGCTGTGCCTTAGAGATGACCACGGGCTTTCACATAACATGCGTGTCAAACCTTTTGGCCAGAAGGACAGGGCGTGATACCAGACCCAGCAGGAGAGGCCCACAGAGAGGTTAGAGTATCCTTCAGAAGAAGAAGAGCATGGGGGTGGTGGATCCAAATGAGGGCTCTGGGTCTAAAACCCGCAGGTTTGGGGGAATTTCGAGTCGGTCTGGATTTGGTAGTCCAGATCCATCTCGAGACGATGACTAATGAACAGCCCCAGCCAAACGAACCTGGCAGTGCTGGAAGATACATCCTGGTAGGTCAGAGACTGTAGAAATGGGGAAAGGAAATGAGGGCTGCACAATCTCGGTGCTGGAAACGTAGGCTGCGTAGGAGCACATGCTGAGGAAGATACTGATATGGCTGAAAGGCACACAGGAAGAGAACAGTACATGCAATACTCACAGGGGTTTCATCAGAATTAGTCATGGTTTTCACATGAATGATTGTTTCTGAGTAAGCAATATACTTTTCAACAGCAGAAGTATTCTGCAGAAATGGTGGGCTGCTTTCATGTAGCGCTGTATCAGAGTTTACCATGTAGCTTTTCCTGTGTGCCAGTCAAATATCTCTTTAAACAACACTTTAAATAAAACCTGTAACCTGGGCTGTCATTTAGTCATTTATTATATTTGAAAACACATTGAAGTTCCAATGAAGGTCACGACTTCTTTGATTTGAAACAGTCATTATCATGTTTTTTTATTATTTAAGTCATTTGCAATAGTTTGTATCTAATGTTTTATACCGTAGAAATTCTACAAATGCATGTTGCTTTAAAAATTCTTAATATTTTAATAGCTAAAATGTAATTTTTATCATTAAGTGTGTTTGATTTTGAATGTATTTTAAGGTCTGCTTCCAAATGTTCATCTCCCTATCACAATGCACATATATCTCAGCTGAATTCAGGTTGAATTGATAACAAAATTGAATTAATTCATCCAAGTGTCCCTTCCAGACAACATATGCCCATGTTCTGTAGTATAATTTCCATACTCAGGAGTCATGCAGGTCTGCCGAAAACCATCAGGAACAAAAGAAGTATAAGTAGGGAGTGATCTCTACTCTTCCAAAACATTTATTGTCAAAATAAGCAACAAGCTTTTGTATCTGCCACGTGGGCATGGTTTATGACATTTTAACATTAAATACCTGAACCAGATTCTTTCTTTCTGAATTCATGCCAACTAGAACTGGTTGGCTGTTCAAACTATTTGGGGTTAAGTGCAGTTCTATGCAAAATGCCCATTCTTCCACCTACTGTCTAACACGAGGCATTCAAATAGGAGCTAAGAGGTACATAGACCATATTTTGGCCTTCTCCTCAGGAACAGATTCACTTCATTGCACATTTGTTCTTTGGTTGAGGCACTTTGAAGTCAATGGGAGATTTGAATTGGGGATTTGGCTGCCTTCAGGACACTGGCATCACCTTGTGACTGTTAGGTTGTGGTGTATGAAAATGCTGCTGGTTCAGTGCTTGGCAGCAGTCAAAAAGGCAAACAGGCTATTGGAGATTACTGGGAAAGCACAAGGAATGAATAGAGGATTTTTTGGCCACTTTATAACTCATGACTATACCACCTTTTAGATAGGAATATTAGAGTATAATGTCGTATACTATAATATAATGTAATATAATTTAAATTATATAACACCCACATCTTTAGTTACCACTTCTTGAATATATCAAAACTAGAAAATATAAAACAAAGAGCAGAGACTGAAATGATCCCTACATACAGTGAGTTTAAATGTACCAATTTTCATAAGTCTGGGAAAACAGACAAATGGAATAGTGAAGGGTTATGATAGGAGACTATAAATCAGGAATAGTATGGGGAAGGCAGATAGGGAAAGATTATTTATTCTTTCTCAACATACAAGCAGTAGGGGGTGTCTCGTGGGTTTATAAAGAAAAAAAAAAGGAAAACTTTTTCACAGTAGTGCGTAATTGCTTTATTGAGCTTATTGCCTCAAGATGTCCTGGAGGCCAAAAGAATTTGGTTTCCAAAAGAGACAAGACAAGGACAGAGCCAATGGTCTGGGTGCAAACTAAAACAAGACCGGCATGCTTATGCCATGTTTTATGCTTTTCCCTTGAGCATCTTTACTGGCTGCTGTCAGAGACTGGATGCTGGGAAAAATGGTCTTAGTTCTTGTATGGAATTGACATTTCTGTCTATGTTTTTATATTCAGAAATTGCCAAATGTTTTTTTCTGACTACCACCTCACTTGATAGTACCAATTCATATTTTGCTGCTCATTGTCTTCCATTTCCAGAATTACAAAAGTTGCATTATATGTCCATAAGCCATAAAGTGGAAACAGGAGTTGATTTCTGCTTCCTGAATGGATAATTTGTATGTTAAACGCTTATCCAAAGCAGCTAAAAATGTGAACACGATTTTTTTTTTCAGTAATACAGCTCACAATAGAGATAGTTCATGACAGATAATTTCTGAGAGGTGTCCATGGGACTAGAATATTACTCAAGGCACACACTGATGGAGAGCTCATTTCTGATTTTGCAAAATATTGAGAGGCAACTACAACTAACAAACTGAATTATTCATGGCAGAATGAAGGGAAATGATACTATAGCTTCCCAGAACTACTGAATAATACTGTTGTACTGCAATTAGTGAGAAAGTTAAAACAAAAGAATGAATTGGCACAGGGCTGCAGTCGTTTCCAAAGGACAGAAAATGCAGAGCAGAGTCCACACGTTAGCAGGTGATAGGGTTGCACTTTGGAAACTTGCAGTGCCTACCCCTTTATCTACACAACCATGCTTATTGAAATGTACAAGTCTCCTGAGTCTGTTTAAACCGTCCAACTTTGTGACTTGAGAAAAGTCTTAAGAATTGCTCAACATTTTTATTATTTAAATCTCAAAGAGCTTTTCTTTGGCAAATCCTTTCTGGGTTACAAATTTCATTTAGTCAGGATAAGGGGAAAGTGCTGGCACTGTAACAGTGTCCTCCTCCTTTTAAAAATGCACATAATTTCAAATTCTATAATGTTCAAAAGAGAAATATGACCTGTTTAGTGGATTTCAGTGTCATTTTAGTACTTTAGGATCCTGGAAGTCCATCTTAAAAACAAAACTGTGTTTTATTTCTGCCTCATGGTTCTCCTTCAGATGTTTTGAGAACTAAATGCAAGTTTTAAAAAATTGTATTAGCAACCCTGGCTGAATATGTCTCTTACTCAAAATGTTATTTCTTAATTTAAAATAATTTAGAATAGTAAAGAGTAATGACTAATTCATTTAAGATTCTCTGTGTGCATGGCTTGGATTTGATGCTTCCTCACTTAGCTGCAGACAAGAATATTTTTAAGAAGCCTTTGTAAAACTTACCGGAAATGTATGTGAGATTTAAATATCAGGTCTCAAGGGAGCTGAGAGCTATGTGCAATTGTTTTTAGTTTTTGACTCGTGTGATTCTACTAATGACGTGAATGATGTTTTTTTGTGTTTTTCTGCTCTTTCCAGGATGCCTTTCCAGTGAGATGCTTCACTGAAATAAGATTCTCCTGTTTGTAGTCCATGCATTATTTTAAGAAGAAACCAAATGAATAATTATGGAAATGTAACTCGGGGGTGCTTGTGACAAGGAAAATAGGGAGCCCCATTAAACAAGGAATCGGAATCAGAAAAGCTGACTTCTAGATCTACCACCATGTGCCACTGAGAACTACTTTTTGTGTCTTTTATTTGGTTACCTTTCTATGAGAACTGGGGCAAAATCAGTACGGGATCCTCTGTGTGCCATTTTGGCTGTATGGAGAGCAGAAGCTCACTGCCCCCAGTGACCTCTGCATGGGGTTCCCTCACTACTCGTTTTGGGGAGGAATAAAAGCACCTGCAACACCTGTTCTGGTGAAATGATTACTCTGTTGAGCATTCAGTGGTAAGGTATGAATCACTGCATTGCACAGTGCTGTTTGCTTTCATAAAACATACATGATGCAAGAGGGGTCACATCTGATATTTGCTTATCTTTCGGCTTGTTTGAAGACCAAACCACAGCCATGTTGGGATAAAACAACTGAGGTTAGATAGTGCTAGCAGCATTCTGTTAACTCCTCTCCCAGTTTACCACGAAAACCTCAGTGCTGATACACTTTTGCAATGTGTACAAACCAGGAGAGTAATTCAGAAAAGTAGCTTTCTGCAGTGTGCCGGTTGACTCTGGCTGCACGTTGTAGTGGTGCTGCCAGCCCGCGCAGTGTGACGATGCGAGTGGGAACACCGGTGCCTTTCCTAGAGTGGTCGCATTCCCGGGGGACATGGCTACTTGGGAAAGCATGGTAGCCTGGGGCTTTCAAAGGTGTGCTAAGTGTGCCCAGAGAAAATTGGTGCAAGTCGAGTGCCTGACTACCCTTAGGTACCTTTGAGCACCCAAAGCAGAGCTGATGTCAAGGCCTGGTCTTCCAGCAGATGTGCTGAGCCAAAGACATGTCTTAAAGACAAGAATTTTACAGGATTTTCACTGCAATAATAGTTCTTTATTACACTTCTGACTGATTTATAGGGGCTGTATCAAGGAAACAAGATGTCAGATATACGTAATGGCAGCTTCTGCAAACACACCTGAGCTAGCTAGTTCAATGCTAGCTCCAAAGCCAAGCTGCAGGGAAGTAGCCTGCAGCTCTGGCCTGAGAAGGTGGTCAGTTCTCAGACAAGTAGAGATATTAATGATCCCATAGCCTGATTAGAGCTCCATGCCTCTTAGTCATACAGTTAACTAGAACGTTTTTAGCCACCTGGGGTGGTATTGCACTGGAACAGGCTCCCCAGGGACGTAGTCACAGCACCAAGACTGTTGAAGTTTAAGAAGTGTTTGGACTGTGCTCTCAGTCATACGGTCTGAATTCTGATTTTTGGGTAGACCTGTGTGGAGCCAGGAGTTGGACTTGATGATCCTTATGGGTCCTGTCCAAGCTGGGATATTCTATCATTCCGTGATTCTACCTGAAAGTCACCTTGGCTATGCCCACAAAAAGGCATGAACACATTTGACTACTGCAGCAGTTGTACGAACACAACCTGCTGCATTTTGCTCAGTGTTGCCTTGGGCCTCATGTTGCCTCATACAACCTATGCAAGGTTAAAATCTATCAGGTGGGAATGGTTTCATTTCACTCTGGTGTTGCACACACCTAGAGGTGCATGTGAATCACAAAACCAAAACCTCAGTGTCTCTTGCATTGTCAGGGCTTCTCCACTCTATGGCAAGTTTTAATATGAAGCCTGCAGGATTTGGGCATTACCCAGGTTCACCTGGCACCAGACCACTGGACTAGTCCCCAGTGCAGCTACACATTTTGTCTGCATGCTAACTTTGCAGATTTCTGGATGAACCTTTATAACTCAACAAAACAAATACCGTTTTCCCATATCTTGACTTAGTACCACTAAATGGTGAGAGATGGATTCCTGCCAGTAACAGAGAGCTATGCTATGGTTTACTTTGCCTTTGGGCTTAGATCTGATTATGTGCAGGATCTTTTGGACTTGTTAGTCTCCTGAGCCAGTTGCTTCTTATGTCACATGCATGATGCAACAGCTATGGGACAGTGACAGGCCTTAGGACATATATGATGGGCATCATCTTAACCAGGTTTCTTAGCATCTGCAAGGGCTCTGTTGCCATTTTCTGCAGAGCCCGTTCTCTCTGTGGATAGAGGATGCTGTGTTTTTCAGGGTGTCTTTGGGAGTGGCATCAAACCTGGACCTTGGGGCCTTAATATGTAAACTTGTTGAGATTTAGCTAAAAAAAAATAATAATAAAAAATCCTAGCTCTCAAAGTAGTAGCAACAAGTCATGTGGACCACCCACTGTTTAGTGCTGCTGGAGCACCACGGTGAATGCATGTGTCTGGATGAGAATAAGCCACTCCAGCAAGCATGCCTCTTCCTGTGCTGAGGTTTCCATCTGTTTTCACTAGTTCTGAAGGGATGTGGGCGACAAGCCTCTGGAGTATTTGGAGATAACTGCATGCTTCCACTCTGAAAAGCAAACAGCTCCTTGGTGATAAGATCTTTGATTGCATACTGTGGTTTTCTGAGATGGATTCTCATGTCCTGTGCTACCTGCAAATGGAAGAGCTGCTGCCCTTGCTGACACCGTGCTCTCACGGGGTGTGACGTGCCTGCTCCCTGGCGAGGCAGGGAGAGCTGTATGTCCCAGCGCAGAGGGTAAGGGCAGCAGATGGCAGGGAAGAATATGAGGACTAAAGCGAGTTCATGCTCAGATATTAGACATATTTTGGCAACAGTGCTATTCACTTAAATGGGCAGTGCTCTTTTTTTTTTTTTTGTATTGTAATGCTGGATGTGGAATTTACCACAGCACTTTCCAAAACAAACACACCCTCCCTTTTTGCGTCATATGAATTGTCTGTACCTGCTGCAATATAAAACACGATAAAGGATTAGCTCAAACAGATCATGGGGCAGGTAAGTGACAGGGTTCAGAAAGACAGCTGCTGCTGTTCTGCTGAAGTTTCCTCTGAGCTGCATGCACCACTACCAGCCAGAATTTGATAATTTTACTCCCTGTAAACGTAAGACTCTTACCCCACAAGTAATTCTCCTGCCACCTGTTAAATGCTCTTCCACATCTTCTCTCAAGATAATCTCACTTGTAAACATAACATTAATCTTTGTACCGATGAGTCAGAGGTACACCTCCACAGTCTAGGTCATCACCTTCTGTCCAAACAGAAACCTTGGCTGCCTCTTGGCAATCTTCTTATGGGTGTCTAGCTGTCAGCTCAACAGCAACCTATCTGGAAGTGCATAATAGCATTATTTTGCCTATCATTCAGTTTATAATCTACGTATTGATATGGGGCCAATTTATTGTCCTGTTAAAACACCGGCAAAATCCCCCCAGAATAAAAATCAAAAAGACCCAAAGATATTCAGGAACAACTTCAATACCTTACCCCAGCTTTAATAGGTTTTTGTCTGCTAACTGCAAACTAGATCACACACAGGATGGGATGCCTGTGTCTGCCAAGCCACCTCGTTATCGCTCCTTTGCCTTGCTGCTCACAAATAATTGCACCTGTTTCCTTGTATTTCTTGCCTGCATGTCTCTTGATCCATACTTCAGCTGTAAACTTTTTGGAGCATGGGAGATTTTTTTATGGGCTATGTACTGAATGCATTTGGGTGCTAGTCCAAGAGGAAGCCCTGAGAACACTTAAAAAACTAATTCCACACAAATTCCCTAAAAAGCAATGGGGAATATTGTCTACTAAAGCAGGATACAGGGTCAGAGCTTGGTCATTCTTTAACTTGATGGTCTTTGGTCTTTTGCAATTAATTTTAAAAGCAGGAGGGGGAACGGGGGGCTTGCATCCTTAATTTAGTTCTCATTTATACAAAAAACATTACTACTTATATTGAAGCATCTTCTGTGCAAGTGCACTGCTGCTATGAAGCACTCTGGGGTTTCTTGCCATTGCAGGCACCTAGGGACACAGGCTATGTCTGAAACTTTTGAACTGCTTCTACCTCCAGTGCTCAAAATGTCTCTGCAATTTATCTGGAAAACTGTTCAAAAATAATCTTTCTGAGTGGTTTTCAACCTAGGGCATTTTTCCTCTGTTCCAAGGCACAACTGCGGGGAAAGGGCCACTTTTGCTAACACTTTTGTTAATTATTGTAGCCTACAAGAGATCCACTTTGCACAATATCACTACCCTTTGTTATTCAGAGGGCAGACAGCAAAGGCAATTTTAGGTCTATTTGCAAAGCAAATGACCATGTGAATAAATATATATATAACTTCACAATTTAGGCATCAGCCCACACTCTGGACGGCCAGAACTGTTATGATAGGAACCAGCCTGTGAATCCCATATGATTTATAGTAAAATGGGCTTGGATATCAAGTGGCCAGTAAGTGTCCTCGCTCTGGGCCATCAGCAAGCTCCTTCAAGTGCCTGGTATGTTTCCTGAGCAGTGTGATGGGTTACCTAGCTACTGAGCTGCTGGAGCATGCAGTTTAGGCTTTCCAAGCGTCTTGTACTGAGATGCTTCCTTAATCTGAGGCAGGTCAGATTTTCCATTTGTATCCTCCAACAAATTAAGGAACAGCTAGCCTTATTAAAAAATAATAATAATAATAAAAAAATCTTAACACATTGGAAAGCAGAAGAGACAGAGACCCAAGGGAAATAATTTACTCTTGAATGCAGTTCTGCAAGAACTTGTCTGATCACTATGACAGTTTAATCTCTTTCTTCATGGTGGCCCTGCTCTCTCCCTTATCCCTTCTTAACAGAGAATATTCCTGTGTCCTATCAGCCATAGCCACTGTCTCCATCCATGTACTTCCTTTGCTCACTTTCCAGGCTTCTTTTCTCCTTTGCTCTTACATCTGTATTAAAAATTGTTCCAAGTCACTGTAGGTTAAACACTTGACTCATTAGCTCCAGCCTCCAGCACTGCTGGCCTTTCACTCCTCTGTCACCGTTTTCTGGACTTAGGTTGGATATTACATCCCTGTTTTGAAATTCATGCCGTACACTCACACTGAAGATTCCTTTCAAAGAGAGGTTGCCATTACTTTCACTAACAAGAGTGGCACCTGTAATATCTCACAATCATTTTCTTAATTCTTCATCTGTTGAAATCACATAATCATATTGGCTTATCAGAGAGCAGACCTCAAGGCTACAGGAAGATGTGATCAGAGAAAACATACTAGAGTTTTGACTTTGCTGTTTGGACCAATTTTCATGTCCATCACATGTTTAGCAAAACATCCCCTAGATCACCATTCATTGCTTTGGGTTTCAGAAGGCAATTTCCGTCTGGACACCTGAAGGAGTTCAAAGGCACAGGGTCCCCTCATGTTGTTCTGGCACATGATCTTGTTTTTGGAAGCCCTGAGATTCAGGCAGAGGAATAAAACAGCTAGGTTTATTTTCACTGTTCGGAACGGGCTGTGGTAGCTCAGCAACGAAAGCTGGAAACACAAAAGATAGGACGGCTGCCCGCCCGCTTTGTAAACTCTGCGCAGGTGGCTGAAAATAATACCTGAGCAAATATCACCAGTCACTTCTGAAACTTTCATTGTATGAACATTTGCTGTAGGTGGTTCACACATCCATTGGCGTTTGCTTGGCAAACAACCTGGTTTGGAACAAAAGAAAAAGACTTCCAAGGAACAATTATGCATTAATTAACCTTACAGATAATGTTATCAGCGTTACTTTTTCTGCCATTAAGAACTGTAACACCGTTCTCCACTTTAATCATAACATTGACATACGTGAGAAGCTTTAGCATTTAAAGGTGGTGAATTTTTGGCCTGCATGTTTTGAAAACCCTTTAGGAGCTTCCAGTTGTCTTGTGGTCTCTGCAAAACAAATCTTTTCAGCAGTCTACAAGACGGTGTTTTCACAGAGAATGGCTTGTAGTCCAGTTGATCAGGTAGCAAACTGCACAGTGTCTGTTCAGCTCTCTGATTCTCTTCCATGACTGTGGGCAATCTTTTAATGTTTTTTTTTGCATCTCGATTTTCCTCTGTAAAACTGGAAAGCTACATTGATTGTCCTATCCTCTGAGGACCATAGAGATGTTTTGTGGATACATGCTTATTCCTGTGGGCAGGTTTAATTCAAATAGGTAATTCATATTTTTTGCAAACCCTGTTTTAAATAAAAAATCATTAATATTAAGTGAAGTTGTCTAGTGGGTGGCCTGGGGAAAGCTCTAACTGAAAAACCTGGCCTTCAGCCTCACTGTTGATAGGGAGGGTATTTGGAGAAGTAATTATCAATTGCTTTATTCACAAAGAAAGGGCTTTGCACCAAAGCCTTACCCTGTTTTAGATTGTTTTGTCTTTCCCTGGTCAAGCTCAGTCCTGAGTGATTAGTTCTGGAGTCTTGGTGCAGGCCTGTCTTACATATTAAACAGTTCAGGATGCTTAATTAAGATCTTCAGGAAGAAAATTGTTTGCAGCTTGATTTTGAGAGGCCCACCGACAAACCTTTTAACTCTCACAGTTTAGCACAAAATAGTCCTGAACCCTGAACGAGGCACCTGGCTACTTTAGGGCGAATAAAGAATAGAAAGATAATTTGAAATATGCCATAAAATATTTTTGGTAAAGATATGGCAAGCACTTCATAACATTTTAAAATGCTATACATTTCCTTGCACTGTTCTTGGAGACACTGTATTGTCAGGGCCTGCCTCAAGTGCTGAAGGGGTTCCTCTAGGATCAGACCTCTACAGAACCTGTACTCAAAGCCGTTTTTGAAAACCTCAAGCTAATTTAACCTTTTCTGCTCTGTTTCACTGGGACTGTGAGGTAAGTGAGCACAAACCCATTGCAAGTTACTTTTGTCCACTGTGTAGCTCTGAGACCATCCCCAGCTCAGCACTGTCCTCTGGATGGCTCTACTCAGTACTAAGACTTGGCTCTACCCTTTCAAGCCTCACTCTCTCCTTGCCTCCAGCTCCAGAGAGAAGGCATGGTTGGTGGTTTGGATACCTGCAGCTGTACCCAGAGGCTGAAGGGACAGGAGCCTTCTTCCTCTGCAGACCTCCAGATGCTCATCATGCCACAGCTGTATCTGCCACTTGTGTGACTGCTGTGGTCAGCAAGTCTAGTTGAGGATGGAGCCAAGGCTCCTTGATCCCCAGGTTGTAAGTATTGAAAAAGCAAACCTTTTCCTCCTGCTCTGGCTACCACCGGATAGTGAAATTCCCAAGAGGTGACAGTCTCTCTGCCTTTAAAATAACTTTGTTATGCATCTGCCAAATAGCCAGAGCATGCTCACAGATGTGAAAAGTAAGGTTTTTTTTTTTTTTTTTTTTTTTTTAACAGGAGAAAAACATCTCCTCTGGGAATAATTTCATCTCTGTCAGCTGAAGCATTGCTTGTGCTAGCATTTAGAGATACTCTTGCTCCCTGTTTTAGATGAAAAAAACCTGACTCTTCAGGTCCTTTCCCCCAGGGCTGAAAGAACTCAGGACTGCAGGGCTTTTCTCCTCCAACTGATAAATATTTTAAGCTTTGAGCTTCCTTTTGAAAATGCATTCACAGAAGCAAAGGCTGAGCTCCAAACACAGTGGATCTTGTTCCTGAGGCCAGCCTCCCATTGCGCTCTGGCAGCTTGTGGTCTTGGTTGAGTGTGAGCCTAAAATGGTGGGCATGGACCAAGCAGCTGGCCGGGGGCTCCTGCTTGCAGAAAGCCTCCTGTCCTTTCACATCAGCACAGGAGGAACATGGGTGCTCCAAAGCATCTGTTCTGTATTCTCACAGGTACAATGCTGATAGCAACAACCACCCCAAGGACATCAGTATCTCCACAAGGAGATATTGATCACTATTAGATTCACTAGTGAAAGTAAAAACACAGCAAGAAACAGTCTAGCTCTATGCTGTTGAGTTATTATTATTATTTAATTTTAAATTTTGTAGTTAAAAATATGCTGGGTAGCTTTCCCTTATTAGTCAATTAGGGGTCAGACGTTTGTACTTAGCATTTATATTTATCTTGGTTGGTAAAGCCCTAGAACGTAGTAATTTGTCTCTCTCTTTAAGCATATGTCTATGAGATTACTGGAAATGCTCACTCCGTGAAGACTTCACTCCAAATAAGACCTTTTAGGAGCTCTTAGGAAGGAAATGGTGTGACTTGGGGAACTGCTGCTAGCTGATGTTCCATACTCTTTGAAGGCCAAATTTGCATGGAATTCGCTGCTTCCCCAACTTTTCTAAGAAAATCCCATGCTAGTAGTCTTTGCAGTCATAATTTCATTAAAGACATTTCCCTATAAATCTTTATGCTCATATATGTGTGGTTTGTATGCCACAGGCTTAAGTAGGCTGGATGTGGCCCAGCATGCAGAGTGCTAACACCACAAGCTTCAGAGTACCCTACATGTGAACCAGGAGTGACCTCTTTTTCTCCTGATAAGTACCAAGTAAATTGGAGATACCAGGTAAATACCAATCTGTTTTCCTGGTGTGGTGGTGATTTCTGAATGGGGCATAAAGTAGATCTGTAAAAATTCTCTGGCATCACTCAGGAAAACAGCAGAAACAATGCCCATCCTGGTGTTCTGCTGAGATAACAAGCTTCCACAGAATCGCAGAATGGTCAAGGTTGGAAGGGACCTCTGGAGATCATCTAGTCCAACCTCCAGCTGGACACTTGTGTCCCTCTTATATAGTTCCTAAAATTCAAAATGTGCATTGGTTATGGAAACTTTTGCCCCCTTCCTCATAATGCTGCTTTAGAGCATTACATAGTCAAGAAAAAGTTATTATTTGTGTTATCCTGCAATTAGACCCATTCCTGAGTTGAAAGGGAGTGTTCACTGTGTATGGTTTAAATCTGCAGACACTGTGTACAACTGGCCTTCGGGTTTGTGTGAAAAAGTACAAGTTTTAGCGGAAGGCCTCTGTTCGTGTCTGCCTGTTCAGTGAGTGAGGCAGAAGCCTGGGTCACCTCGGCCACCTCCAGCACCAGCCAGGCCCTCACCCCGTGGAGAATCAAGGCAAATGGTGGCCATTCCAAACACGTGGGCCTGAGCCCTGCGTTGCTGCAGGGGCAGAGGCTGCGCCTGGGCTCTGCAGCTCGGCCTGTGCTTCCCCCTCTGCGCCCCTGGGCCCAGCTCCCTCCCGTGTGTGTGCCATGGCATTGTTCGCAAGGCCTCCGGCCCTATTTACCCAGCTGGTGTCAGTGCAGATCGCTGCTTGGGTTGGTCTACAGAAAGATTTGCCTGAAAGGTTTGCATATTCCAAGAAACCGCAGTGATTAAGTACACATGAAAGAAAGCATTATGATGAATAATCAGGACATAATCAATGATACCCTTTTTGCATTATAAATGACAACGCTTACACTCAACAGCTTTTAGGCAGAGTGTGGGTGTGACAGTTTGAAAAACAGTGTATAGCATGACATGAGACCTGTCAACTCTTAAATGAAGTAATTAATGATCTGCTAAGAGTGCAGACTTTAAATGTGTCAGTTATTTTTCTGAAATATCTCAGGAGTAAAAAATTATTTACAATTTATCATTCTTATTAGTAAAAACTCAGAATGAGAATACACAAGAGCTATGACAAGTAACGCTAAAGGTTATGACAAAAATGCTTTGTGTTTTTATCGGTAATAAAAAAAAATCAAACCTGCCTTCAAGATTCCTCTCACTTGACATCCTCTTCAAGGTGTCACTTTAGAGGTAGATAGTTTTCTTTTTGTATATAGGAGCTGGCAATATTTTAGGTTATTTTCTTTAAGATCAGTGCCAGATGCTTAAAAATGAGGATCAAAAGAAAAAGTTGGATTAATTTATTCTGCTGCATGACTGATACTAATCCTGCAATTATGTGACCCTTCTTTTAGGACTTGACTGGTATCAAAGAAGGACAACTTTCAATTTGAAAGGAAGTTTAATAAAACATCAGTTTTCAGGTATTTGTCAAGTCTCATGGGGAAGCCAGATCTGGACCTCCCAATGTTTCCTTGTTCTGCTTGTGTCTGCACCTAGTCCATTAGCTGGGGCTAACTAATCACTGCAGCTGTGTTTTTTTTTTTATCATTTTAATTTTCAGCAGCAATTCATAGGACATGGGAAATGGACAAATTTCTTCTCCACAGAAGACCTTTAAATACCTTCTTTTACTTCATAGGCTAAACAGAGTTTAATATTAGCAATACTCTGAATTACAGGCTATGGTGATAGTGCTAGAAACTCGCGGCATGGGGACTTCTCATCCCAGACATGGTAAGGGCAGTTTCTCTATTCAAACTTTCATCTGTTAATACAATCAACTTTCTGGTGTGCCCCTCTTTATTAGCAGAAATTCCTCTGAGCCTAAACCAAACATGTCTAAAGCTTGTCTCTTGGTCCTCTCTCACAACTGGGAGTTAGGAGAGCCTTCCTCCTTTTCAGATTTTGTTCCTTTCTGCCATACTTTGGGGATCATAGGGTGGGATACTCGGTTGCTGGTGGGGAGTTGGGAGTGTGGGAGGGCTTCTGTCACCTCAGCCTCTACATGTATTTGGCCTAAAATGACCCTTTAAATTGTTTTCCAGAATTTAATAGCATTAGTGGTTCCAAGTCAGGCTGTTAACAACATGCCCCATAACTACAAGACAATTCTCCACAAATCCCATTGTCCAATTTGTTCGAATCCTTGCTCAGGCGACAGTTTTAGTTGTGTAACTTTATTGTAATAGGTGGATGCTGCATTTGGTGTATGCATGTCCCTTCCTTGGGAAACCTGTAGGATAAGGAGATCTCAAAGACATATAATTGCAAAAGCAGTGTGTGGCATTGCCTGGGTAGGTGTGATATAAAGACAAAGTCCTCATCAAAAACTGATTTACTCTGCCTATGGATACAACTATCAACTTTGTGTGAGGTCTTCTATTGTCTAAAATCACCACACCTTAGACCTTTTTTCACTGAGAGTTACTGGCATTTCTCTCTCTTTCTCTCTCTCTCTCTCTTTTTTTTTTTTCCATTATTAAATATATATATATTTAATTAATATGATCTCCTTTCTATCTTTTAGCTGTATTTATATAATCTGTTCTTGCCTTCCTCTGTCCTTCCATAATATTTGGCTCCTCATTATTCAGTCTACTCATGGGTTTTCAATGCTTTCTTTGCTCTTTCTTTACTGTCCGCCAATTTTCCCTCCTTCATTCTTTAAGATCCTTCATAGCTTTCCCTCACATCCCCATGGCAGCATGGTCTCAAGCATCTTCAGGGTCCTTCTGCTTTGGTAGCAGGACCCCTTACTGTTGTACCTCTCCTGTGTCTCTGCCAGTGTGTGCATACACGATGCCAGCCTCATCAATGCCATAGGAGAGGGATCGGGGGGAGTTGCAATTATAGCACCCGTGAAGGGTTCCCCTTCATCCCCTGAGAGCATGTAAAAGGAGGGCAAGCAGAGCTCTCAAGCAGTAGGGCAGTATTGGTGCATCTGATAATGCTGATTATGGCAAATGTGCCAGGGTAGACGGGATGCTTTCCTTGAACAGGGGAACACCACTTAACTATTCTTTTTTTTTTTTTCACAGTGGTTTTCCCTTAGAGGTAGCTCAGAAAAAATGCCTCACCCCTCTGAGTGTTGCATGTGCTCTGTGCTGGGAGGTCAGTGGCATCCCAGCCACTCTATGGGGAACTGTCTCCTCCCAGATGGTTTGAAGGGAGGCTGGAGGTTCAAAGGGAGGTGTCTGCAAAAAAAAAAAAAAAAAAAAAAAAGAGGAAAGAACTAGATAACAAGTGAATTGTAACTGTTGTTGTAAATAAAGGAGGTTCCTGATGGGTGAAATAAATGCTTGGGATAATTCCAAATTAGTGTTACTGTGTCGGTGGAAGCATATACAGTCTTTCATTGTCTTCCTCAGACAACACTACGCGTTTGTGTTTTGGTACAGTAAATCTCACCTTTTATATGATGCTAAAATAAACAAGACACAGAAAAAGTGCAGTTTAATCTCTCTAATGACAGCCAGAATACAGTGTGAAGCTCAAGAGATTATAATTTAACAAAGACCATTTCCTAAGTGTTATCTTAAGATCGTATTTACCCTGTGCATGCATGTTGAAATCTCATGTAGGTGCTTTAATAAATGAAAAGAAAGAAATAAAGGTGTTGAAATGTTGTCTGGAGCACTTTGTGCCAGGAATCATAATCATGAAAAACTAACTTTAATCCTGGTTTAAAGTCAAAAGGTATTATTTTGTTTAGACTTCTGTCTTACAATATCCATGCAGCCAATGATGGTGGTTTTGCCAGCTCATGGTAACAAGATTTCCATAAAGACTAACACCTGCATCTTGCATGGCTAGGTGGATATTTCCTTCTTAGGGATGAATAAACGATGCAGGTGTGCTTCCTCAGTCTTCTTCCAGGAGCCCTGTCTGGGGGCAAGCAGAGCGGCCCGTGTCTGCCAGCAGAGCATGCCAGCAGGGTGCCTCCAGCTCCGAGCTCAGACTATCAGCACAGCAGCCAGGTCTGACAGCTGCCTCATTCGCCCTGCTTCCCCTAGACCGTTTTCCAAAGTGAACTGGTACAAATAGAGTGCAGACTTAATTTTCTGGATGCTGTGTGTTACATGTAATACAAAAGCATCAATACATTTTTAATCCAAACATTTGCTTGAATTCATTTGTTATTGCTTTCGTGACCGTTTCCGGGCCTCCTAGATCTCCACAGCAATCCACATTCATGGCCTTTATTCGCTACGGAGCAGTTGCTCTCAGTTACTTCAGCCAAGCTGGCTGCTGCACTGGGCTAGACGCAAGCACAAACGCAGAGAGAAGGACTGTCCTGGAGAGGAGCCACTTCAGCAGAGGAGGCAGGACAAGGGAAAGAGGGGAGTGAGGCTAGTGTCTTGCCCAGGGTCAGGAAACTGGCTCATGGCAGAGTCCAGAAATATAACCCAGTTTTCTTCAGTCTCTGATAAATGTCCATATTTGGCAGTCCCTAGCTGAGGTGAGCCCTCATTGGTTTAGTTAGGGGATTCAGTAAATGGAAGTCATTAGATGTAAACTGTCCTGGCATCTGGCTGTAGGGTGCAGGTCAGATGACAAGGAAGTTTGTGCTAGTGGGCAAGATGAGTTTAGAAGATTGGTCTCTCCCACCTGGACATGTGAGTTACTTTATTAGTTTGAGTCATACAGAAGAAAAATGCACCAGCAATAAACTAAAAAAAAAAAAAAAAGCATGAAAGCATAAAAGCGATGGTGTCACAGAAAACATATGATTTGATAAATGCATTTCATGGGTTGGTGTTCGCTGTGAATTGTGAAAATATATGAACATCCAACTGTAGGATTCAAATGCATAAGATCAATTAAATCTAAATTCCTGTCAGCTACAGATGTATCCAAAACCCCACAGAGATGAGTTAAAAGCCTTCCTACAAATTTCAGCAGGACTCATACCAGAACCCATATATCTGCACACAAAAAGATGGGTGCACCTAAAGTGGCAGAGAGCAAAATTAATTTCTTCAAGTGTTGAAGGATGGGTTATACCATATGGTGTGTAAGCCAGAAGGCTGTCAGCTCCAGCCAGTGGATTATAATCAGCTCCTCAAATTCATTAACTCTATATGCTAGTAAGCATTATGTTTTAAGTAGTTACTATGTGTATTGGACAACCTTATCAAGCTAATAACACAGTCTATTTTTTTTTTTAAGTGTAGTAATTTGTATTGTTAACCCACAGAAATTTCTATTCCTCTGACAGTAATATGCAAGAAGCTGGTGGATATGTCTAACACAAATCTTTTGTTTTTCATTCCTTCTTTTGTTACTTCACCTGACACTTTCACTTCAGTGTATATAACTTACAATTTAGGAAATAATCCTCCAAAGGAGCATACTATATACAGTAAAATAATAACTGTTTTCTCCTATAATGCCAGAGGAATACTTTTACTTTGGAATTGTCTACAAAGGCTTCTTATTGCATCACATATTCAGGTAAACTCATCCTGTGAAGCATAATGTGCACCTCATAATTTGGAGGGAAGCTTATCACTGGTTTCAGCCAAGTAAAGTCAAGAAACACCAAATAGGTTTTTGATATGTCCTTGAGTAGGCTTTTAGTAGGCTTTTTTTTTTTTTTTTCCAGATATATGAGCCATTTTCCAGTGTCTTGTAAATAATGTGGTGTATTTACTATGATGCAACACAAACTGGACTTATGGTCTTCCTTTTGAGGACTGTCGTAGCACCGATTAATATCCATGAAGGTCAGGATACCTCTTTCCAAAGCTTCTAGGTTACTGACGTCATTGTCTGCAGGTACTGGCATGGGTGTCTGCACTGATATTAATACCACATTGCCCTCATCAAGATGCGGTGTTTGGTAATTCATTTCATGTAGTACTTTCCAAAATCACAAGCTTGAGTTTTTGGTTTAATGCAGTTGTGTTGAATTTTTCTTTATTCTTTATTCAGCATGAATATCTATGGCTTTTATCAAGCATCTAGTTCCATGCTTGCTTTCTCATGTTAAATCATAGACAAGTCAATAATAAAGTACTCTTCATGATCCCTGTTCTCTCTGAAGCTGACACAGACATGCTCACTGGGATGTATGTTTCATATTTCATTAGAATGTGTAGCTATGCCAAGCATCAGGATCTGAATGAAAATCCCAGTTACTTGCTTGAAAGATAACCTTGAGTTTACTGAGGCTTTATTATTTTTTTTTTCTTGTTCTGTGTTTGCAAGAGCAAACCTTTCTGGGAATATGCCTGAGTAATTGGAGCATTCAATAGGAATTCTGTGATTTGCTGTGCTATGCTAGCCTGATACTTCCCCACACATTTTTCCGTGTAGAGTCTTGATGTATTGCCTCTTTCTGGACTGTTTTGCATAGTGCTGCTTTGTGGCAGTGTTTAGACTCTTTGCTGACCAAAAAATCCCATACTGGTTTCTGTATCCCAGCCTGATCTGGCTGGACCTGCTCTAAGCAAGGGGTTGGGCTGGAGCCTCCCGAGGTCCCTTCCGACCTGAATTATTCTAGGGTTCTCTAAAATCACATACTATTTTCTCTTTTCTCTCCTAGAAGCATTACAGCAGAACACACTAAACAGCATATTTAGGTGTAAAAACCATCATTGTTAACAAGGACATCTTGATACTGCTGGAGGCTAGAAGGACTTAGCAGCAGTATAGGCTGTCTGATCAGTTGTTCCCCAAATGGCTGAACTTTGAGGAAGAACCAGCATTTTTTACACATAAAGATTCCCCTTGCTCTTTGGTGAGGAAGGAATGAAAATGAAATATATCTTTCATTGCAAACCTTGTCAATGACATGTCAGACTGTAACCACAGTGGTATAAAAACCGGAACATCTTGGTCTCAGTCTCTGCTGAACTCATTTTGAGCCTTTTAAGAGTCTGTCAGTCCCCAAAGCCAGCACAAAGAGGATTCCAGGGAGACTAG
Source organism: Anser anser (assembly GCF_964211835.1). Taxonomy (NCBI): domain Eukaryota; kingdom Metazoa; phylum Chordata; class Aves; order Anseriformes; family Anatidae; genus Anser; species Anser anser. Next base: position 114,170,357 of record NC_139720.1, on the reverse strand, counting down.
TTTTCTAACTTGGCTACCTAGCTGAGGTTTACCTCTTTGCTATGATGCCCAGAGCAGTATGTTCTGCAAAATAATGCTCTGAAGAGGCTCCCAAATGTTGATGAGTATATCCTGTTATCCCCTTTTTGGACTGAAGCATTTAGGAAGTAGTTTGGGCCCCACCAGGTGTTTTCCATTACAAGCTGAAGCTTGAATCAATGTCTTATATCTTTGGATCAAGCAAGGGTAGCATCTTTGCAACAGATTCAAGACTTTTCTGACAGCGTTTGCCTTAAAAACTCACTTTCTCAACTTTTCATTCTCTGTCATGCTGCTACAGCTCCCACATTTGGCGCTTCTGCCTTCTTTGTTAGCTTTTCTGTTGTTATTATTATTATTGTTATTATTATTTTCTGCTATTGCTTCTCTGAATTCCCAGCAAAAGACCAAAAGAAAAGCTAGCTCCAGTGATCAATAAAGCTGAATGTCTACATGCTCTATATCAGCCCCAAATGCTTTTTAACCAGATGGTTTCTACTCAGGACTGGCTCTATGGGAAGGTTTTGACCAAGAGTGGGTGCTCTCACTCTCTTCATCACCTGGCTCTGTAATAGCTTCTTTACGCACCTCTGCATCAAACCTGGGCATTAGTTACACTTACCACTAATTAAACCTGCAACAACATTTTTGGCATGCCATTGATTTAAAGAAGACTATGTTTTCTCTTTCTCTGATTGCTTTTTTCTAATGTACAAACTATCGGTGAGACATATTGTATCAGTACTTCATACACACCAAACCCTGGGCCCGTCTGTGCAGACATACCCGGGCTGTGGTTCTGCGTGCTGCTAGCAGTGCAAAAATTGTGTGAAAGCACACATTTTGCACCACCAACACTGTCTGTAGAAGGCTGTGCAATACTTCTCTGCTGCATGAAGGGAAATACAGCTTCAGCAGAAAGTCAGCACTCCAGAAAAAATCATACTGCTATGCTCTCGCCCTCTGACATGAACTGTTTTGCTGTCCTAGGAGAGAGCAAATACTCCCCAAAGGCTGCTGAGATCTGAGTGCACGCTGGCTGGTGTGGTGGTGGGGTGGGAGCTCTGTTTGGCGCAATGGGAGCAACAAGTCACGCAAAGAGGTCTCGATTTCCAGACTGGTGGTGTGGTGGGATCCATTTCGGTGTTTCACTTCAAAGTGTGTTGTTTGCTCAGGTGACCTACAAATTAGGTGTGTGATGAACATTGGCTGAAAAAAAAAGACTATCAGATTGACATTACAGCAGTGGGTTTTCTCAAAGTACTCAGCTTGCGGAAATGATTCTGTTTTGCATCTGCTGTAAGCAGCAGTAAACCTAGTGTGGAAAACAATGCAACACTCCTGAAAACCAAATGAGGCCTCTTTCTTCTGAAGATGACAGTTGAGTCTATTTTTTTATGATGTCTTTTAAGGCTGCTAAATTGTTGTCTAATCCTTACCTCAGGGCTAAAAGCCTTTCAAGAGAACAAACACATGTAAAATCAAAAAGAAAAGGTCTGTGCTGCACACTCTCCAAAGCAGCTTGTGTGCAGATAACTCCTCAGAGGTTGCACTCAGATGAGCAAATGTGACAGAAGTGCATTCAGTAATAACAATATCCTCAATCAAAGGCATCAGCTGCTCTCATATGCACTAAGCCTGACTTCTGAAGTCTTTGAAAGAATGAAAATTGGCACATGTGGATACTGCACGGCATTTGCAAGGAGGTTTGTGAGTATCTTCATGTTATCAGAAAAGAATCTGTCTGGGAGAATTTGAGATGTTTCACCTTCCTGGCCCCCAGAATTACAACAATTCACTCTTTTTTTTTTTTTTTTTTTCCTTTCTCTATTCTACAGGCCTGGATTATACCACTTGGTAGTAGATATAATATTTAATTAATTATGTTAACAAAGATTTTATCCCATATACATGATAATAATAAATTTCACGGATCTCAAATATTTTTTTTACCTGAAATATATATATCTATATTTTAAAACTGATTTTTACAATGAACTGCCGGGGGGTATCTTTCTACTCTCCAGAAGTGGAGTTGTATCTGTTTGGGCAGAGTAGCCAGCCTTCGGTTTTCAGAAATTTCTTGGCAAAATCATAACAGAAATGCCTCAGAATAACATTTTAAAAATATATTTAGAAATTTATTGAGATGGGAGGCGACTTGGTCCCTCATCAGATGTGCAGAAGGAACCTCAAGGGCTTTCTTCCAAGGCTGGACATCAAGGGTCCAGCACCTACTGCTGCATGAGGAGCTGGATGTGCACAAGGTGATGGGTCCCTTGGTCAGGGATCGTGGGCAAAACTGTGAGTGTGCCTCCAGAATCAGGGGAGCAGACTCCAGACCTGAAGTTGGGCCTGGTCCAACCAAGCATTGTGCGTAGTGGGACTCCTCCATCCCCTGGCCTCCTCTTGGTGATGAGTTCCTGGTGCAGGCGCTCCTGACAGTGGATGCAAATTTGCTTTCTGATGTATCCTGCAGCGTTCACTGGAAAGTTGCTGTCTTGGTGAGCATTTTTGCCAGTAAAATCACTTATGAGAACACGCATTCAAGGAGTCATAGGAAATTAATTTAAATAGTCAAATGAATTTTCATGGGAACTTTCTATTTACCCAGAATTTTAAACATCAATAATTATTTGTAACTCCATGTGCCCAGGAAATAGGTACTCATGAACTTACTCATGAATTACTCATTAAATGGGTAATAATCAGAGTATGAATTCACTTTTAAAAATATATATAGCACACTTAATTTGGAAAACAGTGCTTCACCCACGGTGGATGGAGGGTGACGGGAGGCTTTGGAGCAGACCTAAAGCATGCTTCCTGTCTGTCTCTTGCCAATACAATGCCTGAGCCTAAGGAAGTAGTGCTTTAGAATTAGGTGCCTTGATCTTGCCTTATGATAATGGGCTCACCTGGGTGTTAGTGCTGTCAGTGCTTCCTTTGCAGCACGCCCGTATATAATTCCTGTATGTATTTACTACACATGTGATGTATAATTCACATTAATGATAGACACAAAGGCTGCTCTGCTCTTTCTGGCCAAAAACATAAGAGTGATTTGTATTATTCCTCTTCTAAATACACACAAAACTCTTCCAAAATGTTCTCCTACTGCAAGCCTTGCAATATTTACACTGTGGAGAAACCAGTTTGTCTTTTAATGTCTTTGCAGAGAAACATTACTGAAAAATTAATTACTGTGCAGCGAGGAAGCAGACATTCACTGAAGATCAGTAAAGGAAAACAACGGGACAGGAATGTTAGCCACATTAGGACACTGCTTCGCTCAGCACATTTAAGTTGAAACCCCACTTTTAATTCTTTTTCACACAAAAGCAAAATAACCCCAAGACCCTCAGTGATGTGCCTGTGCCTGTCCATCCTTTCAAGTTACTCCATTCACACATTTTTTCTGCCTTGTGTTTCAGAATTTGTTTGGCAGAATAAAAAAAGGCACTGGAAAAGCCAGCGGACGAACCCTCCTCATTTCATTCTTGCTTTTAAGCACAGGTGAGAAGCATTTGAAGCCAAGCTGAAGCCAAAGAGGCCAGCCGAAAGTACGTCTGGGCTTCATGGGGTGCCTGGCCGCATGGCAGCCCCGTCGGGTCGGGGTGAGCAGCGCTGGGGCCATGCACATGTCTTAGAGGCTGAACCATGACCGCAGTCAGACCTCCCACACCCAGGAGTGCGAGGGGGCAAGCAAGTGGTGAGGAAGCCCCCAACATGTGCTTCTGGGAGAAGTTCCCAGTCTGCCTCCCTGTTGCTTCCACCCTCTGGTTTTTATCATTCATTCTGGCTGTATACAGAGTCCTTCTGGAAGAGCCGTCTTCGAAAGATGATTGTCATTGGAAACAGCTAATTCATCTACAACAAGGCATTGTTATTCTCAGCTAGGAGCTGTGTACATGTGGTGATATCTAAGAAAGACTCTTTTGCTTTAAATTTGCATCCTCTCTTAGTTGGAATTAATTTTTTAAAAGTTGACAACCTCATAGATTTGTGGGTGTCTAACAAATTCAGAACTGGACCCCAGAGATTCATATCTGAAATTACTGACATACACAGTCACAAATTTACCACTTGTGTCTCTTTGCTGGTAATTTGTTTACCCACAGAACCACACATTTTTCCCCACGGGTCTTTGATAAAGTTAATATGGGAAACAGCTGGTCAGTGGAATTGGTTAAAAAAAGCAGTAGTAAGTTTTCTGTCCCCATGTACATTTTCCATTAAGTCAAAGCAATATTTAAAAAGTAAAATGAAAAAAAAAAAAAAAAAGGAACAGTTTTCCTGCTTGCATATAACTCCAGCACCCATACATGGAGTCAGGGTAGTCACCATCTGTTAAACATATTGCTTAAAATATCTTATTGCTTATGTTTTAATAGGTTATATATTAAATGCTGAACTCCTAAATAAAGATAGAGCATCATTCTTGGATGTTATCATGGAGATCTCAGTGGTTCCACACCATCAGTGCTGCTTAAACGCAGGGTAAGATATACAGATTTTTCAATTATTGTATAAAACACTTTCAGTAATTTCATATCTATTTTTCAACCCATTTGATTGTTCGGGATTTGGGAAACTTTTTTTTTAAAAGGAGACTGTTTTCTTGTAAAATCTGCAAGTTGATTAAAGAAAATGTCTATTTTAAAACCAGAACATTTTATTCAGGAATTGAATGAGTTTCAGCTAGAATAAAACTTTGATGAAGCAATAGAATAAAATCGGGGTCAGTCTTGGAATCAGATTAAGTGTGTTTCTGTAAAAGCTCATTTCCAATATTTTCCTGCATTAGCCTGATCTGGTCACTAGATGTTGCTAGGTGTCTACGTTACTAGTCGTTTTGGCTGATTTAGCTACACGACTTTGTCGGTATAAGGAGAGAACATTACTATCAGTAGTAATATAAACAGTTATTTCCCTCAGTTTATAAATTTTAGCAACAAAAAAGCCCCCATTTTCCTCCTTTCACAAGTAAGCCGTGTCCTACCGTATTAATGAACTCTACTGAGCAAAGCAGATCACCCCGTCATCCGAATCCTGAATTTCATTTTTAACACTTCAGATGTTTTAGGAAATGTTATTTTCCTTGCAGAAACAAGTTGTTAGGCAAACAGTCCTTATCACCGAGCACCTGAGCGTGGCCACCGAAGACCTGCCAGCCTGATCTTGCTGTGTGCCACCTGGCCAGGGCATCTCCAGCCTCCCCATGGGTGCTGCTGCTGGAGAGCTGGTCCTCCTGAGAGGTTTCTACTCTGTGGCTTCCCAGGTAAAACACATTTCATATTCCTAATACATCTCTGCTTCCCCATGGTGCTGGATAAGGATGTATATACATAAATGTATGTAAACTAGGTGTATTGGTCTCTTTAATTACTGATCACTGGCGTTCTAGAAGAGGGCATTCTATGTTGGGTATCAGGAGGCTAGTGGGTTATGTTCACATAAGAAAGATGAGATAGCTATCCTCTTTCATATGGCTAGTGCTTAGGAAAGGCAGAAGGATGGTGACTCTCCTCCAGCATGGAGTCACCAGATACCTGTGGAGTTAATACTCATATATTCCCTTAACAAAAGTGCTCCATAAATCAATGAAAAGCTTTGTATCTCAAATGGTAACTTCCACACCATTGGGCTCATACAAGTTGAGAGGTTTCTTTTCTTTTCTTTTTTTTTTTTTTTTTTTAAACTGCCGAAGCATGTCCTTTTCTTGAATTATTTCCCACATCAACAGCAGTTATACAAGTCTTGAAACTAGTGGAGTGAATTAGTGGATAATAATAATAGTAATAATAAATACTCAACAAAGTTGTGCAAAAGTAAATTTTATTTCACTGAAATCGTTGAATTCTTAACTTTAAACTCAGTTTTGAATTGGAGATGGAAACACGATTTGAGGAAAAGATACGTAAAAGTTTTGAATAATAAGGAAGTGTGGAGTAAAGCATTCATGTAACTAAATTTGGACTAAATATAGTTTTACCAGTTAAAATGCCCTCCTGCTTTGCTTAAATGCACTTGAATGCTTTGTGTCAGAAGCAGTGCTGTTCTCCCCTGCGTGTGCATTCATGGTGGGTGTAATTCCTCCAGCCAGGCTTCAGCTGCTTCAGGGTCCGGGTGTGATGGGAGCCAGCAGCTCATCCAGCCTGCCGGCTCTGGCAGAAGTGATTCATCCCATCCTGAGAGAGGTGACACAGATCGTCGGCAGGATGAATTCACCTGGGCACGTGTCTGTCTCTGCTGATGACGAGGGAAGCCCAAAAGGCTGGCTTACTAAATGTCTGACTTCTGGGAGGCTGAAATTAGTTGAAACGAGGCTGAGTATTTCTATAAAAAGTGCCAAGGCATGGCAGCTAGTGATTTTCTTTCCTTCCTACATGTTCTTACGTTGAAAATACGGAAACAAAATATGCTGCTCTTTTTTGATGACGGTATTTCTTAAGACAGGAAACACCAGAGTGGCTATTTGTTCAAAATTCTCAGGGGTCAGGGAAAGAAGAGGAGAGAAAGAATAAATATTTCTGATCAGGGTAAATCATGATAGGCAGCAGGGTACCTGGAAAAAAGGCGAAAGGAAAGGCTCAGAGGAAACCTTGAGAAGAAGCAGAAAATACCCAGAATGGATCTGAAAACTTTGAATGAAACAGATTTTTTTGATTAAATTGTATCTGTCTGATGAAAAACAGGGTCTCTACTTTACTAAAAACCAGCTATCATCAGAAAGAGCTCACCGAATCGGGCTATCTGAATATTTTAATTGATCACTGTTCTTTACCTTAGAAATATCATTTGTTTCTACTTTCCTGCACAAGAAAGATAGTTTACATGAATCGGTCTGAAAGACAGGAAAAGTCTGAGACCATGCTATTTAATTTAATTTATTTAGTTAAGTACAAGATGTACAGAAGTGTTAAAGACCAGGAGACCTGGAAAGGATATATATAATAGGGCTGGTAAGCATTCAGAGAACTGGTAATCATAACATTCAAAGACCAGTAAAATTTCCTTCAGTAATGCCCACTTACATTGCTCTCCATTGTTCCTTTTCTAAGGGGACCGTGAGTATATATGCTTTGCATCCCTCCTGGGAATCTCAGGCTATCTCTTGTAATTGAGTCTGAGACCATATTCAGCAAAAGTTCCTCTAAACATCCACTTTGCTCCAGGATTTAATCCGGGGGACAACCATTTCTCTTGCATTGCTGGGAAAAAGGGAAACAGCATTGTCTGGTGTTCGCTTTTAGCCTGCGATCTGTGCACGTCTGTGGGTTTCTGGTCTGTATTTAAGAGGTCTGCTAAAGGTACAAGGATCCATCAAACACAAGCAACTGAAAGACACTTGCCTATGAAACTGGCATACTAGCAGGCAAAATAAGGAAACTCTTTCTCTTTTATTTCATCTTCCCCCAAGCTGATAAGGAACCTATAAAGTTGGGCTTTATGATGTGCTTTCTTATATACATTAGTCATCAGTGGGGTGCATGATGTTTTAGAAAAGATGCTGCTGCTCTTTTTCTTTTACAGGAGGACTGACCAAAGCACAGAAAGGCACGATGGCTTACCAAAAGCAGCACAAGTCATTCTGTGCCTCGCCTGTGTGTAACCATCTCTGTTAAAGGATGGTTTTTGTTCAAAACGGGCAAAGTTGTTCGACACAAGCGCTCTCTCTGGGTTTCAGTGCTGGATTGCCTTGGCGAGGAGCATGTGGGGAGGCAGCTGGTGGTCAGTCCCTGCTGCGGACCTGGGTGTAGCCTGGCTCTTTCCAAGGCAGATAGAGGGATGTGGAGCCCAAGGGGGTGCCCATGGGAAATGCCAGTTTTCCATTTTACTTCCTCTCCACATCCTGGTGCTCAACTGCCTATTCACCGCCCCCCTGCCCATCTTCCTGCACATCACCTTTCCCTGCCTCTGAGCATGGGAGAGCTCAGCAGCCTGGGTGGGTGCAGCTGGGGGCCCTGCAGCTCCCCGTGCCTGCTTGACAGGGGCTCAGGGCTCCCCTGCAGTGCAGCTGCCAGGTTGGCTGTGCTTTCCTGCAGCAGTCTGCTTCCCAAAATTGCTGAGCACATTTTTTTTCCCAGACCTCCTCACTCTTCGATGCATACACCTTTGGAAAACAGATTTTTCTGTAATAAGTGTGCTATGCATGGCTATGCCCACATGATATTTATTCTACTTTTTGTTGTTGCTGTTTTTGTTAAAATTCGAAGAATAGGAAGGAAAAAAGAGAACTTTCATCTCAAACTAAATTTTGCATGTATGGAGGGAGCCCTACAGATTAAAATGTGTTAAGTCTCCACACAGTTAACAACATGTCACTTCGTGAGAGAATTTTCATAATTAATGAACTGGTTCAATTTGCTCTGCCGCTTGACTTTGATTAATACATTTTTGAGTGTTCCCACTGGGACTCTGTCCAGTTTGTTTAGTAAGCTCTTATGTCTATATCCAGTTCATGTGCATGGATCAAAGTGTTGGCACCAAATACTGGCAATATTAGGCTATGGTACAGCCATTCTGACTCCACTTGAAAAGAAGATAGCAATATATCTTAAATCAAGTTCTTTGTGACTCATTTGAAAAAAAAAGGGGGGGTGGGGAAGAAATTTCACACTGCATTGTGTAGAAATGCTGTGATTTAAAAGTTCATCTCACGCAGGCTTTGCCAATTAAAGAGGTATTTATCAATCCAGACAGTAATTGTGTGGACCCGAACTGGCAATTTGCTCAATATTAAGTAGCGAGCTGCAAACCTCCCATAATTAATAAACCTAAAGAACATCGGCCTCCTCTCCCCAGCCACTGCTGCGGGCTGATCCCGCAATCACAGCCTGGGCACTCCCAGCCCCTACGCCCCACGTCTTAGGGGGGGCTGAGCCCTGCATGGATCCCAGGCTCAGGGGTTGACCCCAAGGCAGGGTGGGAGGTGCTGGGGCAGCATTTTCCTCCCAGACACCCTGGGGTGTGTAACACATTTGGGTGTGGGTGTGTGAATGTTTCCATGCCCGGCTGTGAGTACATTGGGCAGAGGGGAGGTTTTGGCACTTGGGTGCCAGCCCGGGTGTTAACTTGGGGCTGTCCGGGACCTATCCTGCAGGCTGACATGTGAAGCCAAAGCACTCCCCTGGCTCTGTTTCCCAGGGTAAATGTCATCCCCAGAGAGCTGGAGGCACGAAAAGGATCAGTGGCGGTGTCAGAAAGTCCTCGGAGAAATCCTTTGTAGCGAGAAAACCTGAGAAGGCTCCAACCAAGTTTCCAGTTAATGCTGTGTATATATCCACATCAGCTCAGAGCTCCTGGCCCTTGGCTCGTGGCACCGCGCTTCCAAATTACGGCAGTTGAAGAAGTATATCTTGAGCCTATAGAGTTTAAATTAATTAGAGAAATTCCCCTGGGCTCAATCTCCGCTTTCCCTGGGGGTGGCGGGGAGCAGGCAGTTAATCACCAGCAGTAACGAACTGTCGTGCCTGCTGCCCTGGTTTTGTTCAGACGTTATAAGGCTGAATGATATTGGATAATGAACAATGGGAGACAAGCTGATGGAAACACAGAAAACACTGGCAGATTTAAGTGCACATTGTTTAGCCAGGAGTAGGAGAACAGCCTCAGAAAAAAAAATGTATTCTTTTTAACTTTTCCCATGGGGTTCTTGCTCCCATAAGACTCCAGCGGGTTTTATAGCTGTTTATTCCTGCTCTGTGAGGACGCCAAGGCAGTGTTTGTATCTAGCAGCTCCATCTGCAGCATTTATCTTACAATTTATGTCTTGTCATTTAAGCACTTGTAAGCAGTCTTCTGCCCAGCGAAAACAAAGCATATAACATGCTGAACATAGTAAATAAACCCTGCAAATAACTTGCGGGATGAGTCCTCATTCATTCAGTGCTTTTACCCATGTGGTTATTTTCATTGCATACGTTACAGGTGACTTGCCAGCGAATTATGAGTTTGTTAATGGCCGTTTTCCTCTGCCACATATTGAAAGAAATGTAAACCCAAACCACGCATTAAATCAAGCACGCTGTCTAGCACGGTGTCCACACAGATTTGTCTACCACTAGCTGCATACTTGAGGGACTCCCTCCTTTTAAATCCCTCGTCTTCAAGCACTTTCTCTCCTGAAAGAACTCGGTTAACTCTGGTAGCGTAAGAACCAGGTACAGCTCCGTATTTTCAAAACACTGTGCAATGCAAAGCAGCATTTGGCCTGTGGTGATTTTTTAACTTTCTTTTATTTGTGGTATATATGAGTACAGAGTGCAGACAAAAGTGCCTTCTCATTTTCAGTATTTATTTATTTATTTTTATTTAGTTGGCAGACAGTTTTCAAGGGTTTCTTTTACTCTTTGCCCTGACTACAGATCAGCCAGTCAGTTTCTTCTCTTCTACATTTAACTTCTACTAGTAGAGATATGGGATATTTAAAAAAAATGAGAAACAAAAAATGAGGAAAATACAGTGCTGTCAGGAAGACAGAATCAGGTGTGAGGGGTAAAGGAAGTTAAATGCAGAAGTTCTTTTTAACAAACTGGCTAGATTTCAAATGTGTATTCTGCCTTTAGCAAATCCTCACAATACTCCAGGGACTGCTAGTGACTGTATCGCAGTCCAGCAGCAGAGGGAGGGCTGTGAATTTGGGCTGCCTTTTGAGGTTTAGTTTTGTTCTCCATCTATTGCAGCATAGCATTTCACAGCATCTCAGCTGTACTAACTGTAATTCTGGGACGATGCTACCTTCTTGTCTGTCAGTTTAGCAGTACATCCTCTTCCTATTTTTTTTCCCCAGCTTTTTGACAATGGCAAACAATTTGGCAGTGGAGAAGTTTCAGGGGATGGGAGCAGTTAGCTCTTTGCCCTGTGCTTAAGCCCATTATAAAACTGTAAGCAAACCCAAAGACTGTTGTGCTACTGTTGAATATGTAGGAACTACTCTTTACTGGATGACCTCTGGGATCGTAGAATCACAGAATTATTAAGGTTGGAAAAGCCCTCCAAGATCATCTGGTCCAACCATCCCCCTACCACCAATGTCATCCACTAAACCATGTCCCTAAGCACCACGTCCAACCTTTCCTTGAACACCACCGGGGATGGTGACTCTACCACCTCCCTGGGCAACCCGTTCCAATGGATACATGCATGCCCCTTATGGGGGATCAGGGCCTGTAAGGGGCCTGTCAAGGGCTGTATCCTTGCCCTCTCTGAGGTCCATACTAAGGGCATGAGACGTCCCACACCCAAGATCTTGTCTCATTATAAATCAGTTATGGTTGCTTTACCTGGATTCTTCTCTGGTATTTACCACAGACGTTCCTTACATCCTCTCAGTCCAGGCACACCGAAGGCCCAGCTCTGCTCACAGCATAGTGAGTGGCCAGCCCTCTTCCCAGAGCTGGCTGATGTTGGATCTCTCCAGGCACATGTATGTGCTCTAATAATGCTATAGGGGGTCAGATTTCATTCTGTACTTTTCACTCCAGGACACATTCACATCTGCCTTCTGTCCTCCTGAGAATTCAAATGTGGAGAGAAATGAATAGCCAGGAAAACTTCTGACAATCTTAGGTCCTCCAAGAAAAGCGGATGTTGCTTTCAGTGTTATTGTCACCTTACATGGGCCCTTCCTCCAAAAGAAAACATGAGGGGTTAGAGCAGATAGGGTTTTAAAAAGGGGAAATACCAAGATATTTAAGAGAAAAGGAAAATTGGCATCGATGACTGGAAAAGCCAATGAAGTCCTGGAAACAAAATTAACAAGGCTGCTGTCTCTTCTGATACAAGAAGCAGGGAGGCAGGAAGGGAGCACAAATTAAACTAGCAGATGGAAGATTTACAGTCAATACCAGCATCCCAACCCAGTGTGGGGTGAAGCCGTGGGGCTTACTGTCCCAGAGCAGTGGTGACAATAGGAACTTGCTGTGTTGAAAGGGAGAAAGGTGATGTATGGGAGCAACCTCCATCCCAGCCTCCATGCCTCCAAGGGAGGCTTGCAAAGCGTGCCAGGGAGTTGCTGGCACAGGACAACTCTGGTTTTATACTCCAGTAGCAGGCGCCTGCTACTGGCTATTGCCAAGGACAAGATACTCAGTTAAACACACATTTTATCTGACCCAGTACAGCTACCTTTTATAGCTTTATGAGAAAGACAAGTAGTGCAGGTGCTACTGCTTAGAAAAGCAGATGAAGTCAAATTCATGTATTGGAAGGCGAAGGCCAGGACCCAGAGCTGCTTTAACATCTGTGAGCATCAATACTTTGCACCTTGCTTTCAAATTATGCTGGGAAAGGCTGCAGTACCCTCCAGAAGTCTGGATGTTGCTTCTTGGATTTGTGCATCCAATCCTGCTCAGGTCTTTGATACACAGCGGTTCCATGAAGAAGGCCAAACCCATGGTCAGTACCTTTACTGTCCTGTCACTTAAAATTACAGGAAATCCAAAGTCTGGTTTGGCTGCTGATAAATAAAGTAGCTTCTCTAAATAAATTGAAGAGTAAACAGGATAGTGGAACACTGCAGTAGTTTAGCCCAGGCACAGCAACTTAATATGTTTCACTAAGCAGCCAAGGTGCTGTTTCCAGTTCAATCTAATATGGGTCTTACTACTTAAAGGAAAGCAGTGTGTTAACTTAAAAAATGCTGTGCTAACTTCTCTGGTTGCAGAAGCACATGCAGAAAAAGTAGAGTTGATCAAAACAGGATCTGTCACTGTCATCTGCTAATGAAACACTGCAATTGTCATTCTGTGTTTCCAAGAATAAAGAAGGACTGGTGCTATTTCTCCGCTTCTTGCAGAACACAAAGGTCAGTGACACACAGAAAATGGCATTTCATTAACTAGACATTTGTATTATAAACATTATTCCCAGACACAGGAAAGTCCCAAAAATCTGAGTCACTGGTGTTTGAATAGATGTTTTGTGAGGCTAAGTGTGGGCCTTTATAAATAAAGCATTGATGGAATAAACAGTCACTCTGTATCAAAAAGGGAAAGTTTTCTATATACACGCAGTTTTCATAAAACAGTGACATGACTTAGAAGTTTTTTTGTTTTGTTTTGTTTTGTTTTTGTTTTTTTCCAAGTGAGCAATCCTATCAGGAAATTTATTCTGTCTAACCTGCACCTTAGCTGACTGCTAGCCTAAGATGTGCATTTTGTACTTGGCGTATATCAGCCTCAGCTCATACATGTGCCTAGTTTACAGCTCTTTAATCTTCCTTCCTCTAGATCCTAGTTGTGATCATGAGCCTAAAAGATAATTTTGAGCCACCGTGATGATTCAGGATGTTTCTGTAGTTTGGGAAGAAAGGAAGATGAATCTCAGATCTTTAAAACTCGAAGCCAGATTTTGTTTCTGGAAAATTCAGAGCTGTGCCTGGTGATTCCAGGCAAGCTCTTTCCCGTGCAAGGCTTCCTTGAAGGCACTTTTCATTGAATATTAAGATAACATGACTCAAAAGCTTAGCAGCTAGAATCAGGGGACTCTCAGGTTTGTGTCATGCCCCACCAGAGTTGGCAGGGTAAGTAGGGTGCAGTACTGGGAAGGCAGATTTAGCTGTTGCATCCTACTGAGGGTACCTACGTCTGGTAGCTCAGCAAGCTAATGTTGAGCTCCTGAGGTTGGGCTCCTTCAGCAGCTCTGCTTTGCTTCCTGCTCCTTCACCTCTTGTTCTTGCTGTGGTTTCAAGCAGAGCCTCTACTCAAGCATTTGCACAGCACCTGGTGCCTCATCACTGAAGGTGTCCCTGGGTGAGGCTTATTGCAGAAAACAAAAAGCCAAGAAAAATCGTAGAAGTTTCTTGTGCCTCCTTTTTTTTACAGTGTGTTCACTTTTCATCGTGTCTACAGCCTGAAGAAATTGGCCTGACTCTCTGCTGCCTTGCATGGTGCTGTCCTTGTGGTTGTGGAAACGGAGCGCCAAGAGAGCTTTGGCGTCAACAGGATTTTGCTGCAGACAGATGTGCTGTAGCAGTCGTAGTGATTTCTGCCTTCCTCTGCTAGACACATTGGCAAGGATTTCCTATTTCCTTGAGAGTGGGGAGTGCTTCTCCCATTGAGATCATTAGGCCCTCTGAACTTACGGGTCCAACCCCGCTTTCATTTGAGACTAAGAAAAGGATGAGAGGGAAAAGCAGCAGTGCTGGGAATGAAAGATCTTTGCAACTGCAAACTGGCTGACAGCATCAGATGAAAATGTGTGAAGAGGCAAAAGAACATTAGGTTATAAAGCCAGTTTTAATGTTGGATGGCTTAAAGCAAACTGCACTTCAGCATTGTTTTATATTTCTTTCCTTTCTTTCATATACCCCAGGAGAGTGGATGACAGGCATACTGCAAGAACAATTAGTTTCTCTGGTAGATCAACTTGGAAGAGAAATTCCTGCAGGGAAACCAGGGGTAGTAAGTGCAGCTATGATTCCTGTACTGGGACTTTAAATGTCAGGGCTTTGCCTACCCACCTTGCCAGGGCAGCGTCAGGAGATCTGGGGGGAACATC
>NC_139720.1:114133952-114155634 GCF_964211835.1 Anser anser | reverse complement strand
ATGTAAGCAGGTGAGATTTAATAAAGTGTCCAGATAACAAAGCAGCAGACTTGCAGAGTGCAGTTTGAAAAGGCACCAAGGGTGACAACCTTGTGATCACCCATAAAGGTCTAAATAAGCTCTGAATCGCTATGGAGTGAGGAACTCCTTCCATCCCATGTGATATAAACCTCTGTGTTCCTTGATGCAAGGGTCGTAAACACCTCATACCCATGCTTGCCACTAGCTGTTCAGCTTGACTGCATTGCCATAAGCATGCACAATGCACGTGCCTAGTACATGCTTTGCTGGCATCAGCCTCATCCCTGCAGGAGTGGATGGCATGGTGCCCAAACCTTTTCTGGCCCCTCATGTTTGCTCATGTCTTGCCCTGGGGATGTTTACCAGGATTTCCACTTTCTAAAATGAGCACTGAGCAAAAATACCCCTGTTATTTACACACCCTTTTTGCTTTCTGGTGCTTGGTTAGTGGTGGGGTGGAGCTTTTGGAGCTATGTGATGTGAGGTGATGCCCACAATTCTGGCAGGTGGTATAATAATCGGGAGGTGGCTAAAGCTCCTCTTAGCTCTGCTGTGTAGACTGCTCAGCACAGCAGCTACTTCATGCAGCAGGAATCCTCTTTGATGCAGAGTGAAAGAAGTGGTTAACTTGTATTCCACTACAAATGGTTTTAGAGGACAAGCTGGGCTGTTTGGAGAAGACCAGCTTTGTACGAAGTCCCAAACTAATGCAGAGGTTCTACTAAAGTCAGCTCACTCTGTTTTTTGTGACTACAAATACAGCCATTCTGGGTGTTGACCTTTGAATAAACATAAGGATACATTGCTTGGGATCCTTCTTAAAACACTTCGGTAAGAAGAATTGCTTTGCTATTGAGAGTACTGTTTCTGGAGTAAGTGAACAACCTCTCTTTGAATACAGAAAATGTTCTCCAAGTAGGTTGGTTGTTAGATTAGCTGGTTTGTATGGCTTTTCTTTCTCTGAGCTTGGATTCCTCCTAGCATTTCTGGAGAGAAGTTTTATTCCTCTGTGAGAGAAAAATAGCTCTTCCTATCACAAAGGTTTTTCTTCACCTGGGGAAAGAAGTGTTCAGACAGCTGTAAGGCAAAACAGTGATACTAGCACCCATGATATGGGATGAAATTGTGTGTTCATTATGGAGAAACTGATTTATACAAAATGAAGACATATGTTCTTCCAAAGACTTTGCAAGTTCAAACTAAACCCAAACAGTTTTTGAATCATCCCACCACTTTGTCTTCCATTTTCTTAGATCTCTGGGTCCTGCCGGTGAGTGGAAATGTATGCCATGCAAGAAGAAAAGGTGAAGTGACACTACCTCTGGAATATCTTCAAAGAAAAGGTCTCAGAAGTCTCACAGGAAAAAGTTGTGTCTATGAGATCTTCAACCTTTGTTTCACTAAGATAAGAAGCTTTAACCTCAGTGAAAGTTTTGAGCTTTTCACCGTTATTGTTTCCCCCTTTTTTAGAAAAGAATAGCTTAAGAATAGCTCTTTGAGCTGAACATAAGCAATGTAGACGTTGTGTTAATGGGCAAAGGAAATAAGATGGTGAACAGTTTACAGTTTCCTATGGTCAGAATGACTTACCTCCACTAGCAAAGGAATTTTATTGATTTCTGTCTTCAGTGCTTCTTTCTGTGAGATAGAAACCTCATGGGTTTCACAGTGTAATACTGAGTCAAATTTAATGTTTTGGTCACTCAGTGATCTGTACACAAGTTTAGTAAATGTTCACTTAAATCTCTGGGAGACAAAGAGCTACAGAGCTCTCTGAGAAGAAGACAGAGACTTTTGCCTTAAGATACAGGTTATGATTTATTTACCTTTTTTTCTTCAGTGCCTGGTTTGAGACTTCAGGACAAAACCTTGTAAGAACTGAGAATGATCATGGGCCTTACTGGCTTTAAAACCAGCCATTTCTGATGTACCTTCTCTAATTGAAATCTAAGGTGTGATGAGATTAAGAACAATTTAGCTCAATAACACTTTGCAACAGGTATACAATTTTTCTGTGTGGAGCTGATAAGAACAACAACAAGCTGCAGGTGTCAGGTGTTAGACATGGCAAAAAATGCTCTACATGTTCTACTTGGTTTATGCAAAGGTATATGTTGAATAGAGCAAAATATGCACACTAGAGGACCAAAGCTTATGGACTTCAGGCAAGCATTTACAAATAAATGAAAGTATTACAATGATAACAAATGTGAACTTTCAAGTTAGTGTTTAGAAACATGGGAAAATATTAAGCTGTTAAGCTGTTCTGTATTTAATATTAACTTGAGCCTGCAAGAGGTAAGACCTGAAAAGCCTGTGCAATGAGCAAGTGTTGATTTTAGTTCTATTTTTGAGCTTTCTTTCCTAACGACAGCACATGGAACTATGCTATCTGTCCGCCTTAAAACTGAGTGAATTTCATCTAAAATTATGGAGAAAGCTAAGATCTTAAACACATGATGTTCTTTAGATATTTATGAAATTGAAAGCTGGGTGGAGGAGAGAGATGTGCACTAACGCTCCCACTGGGTGGAGGGCCAGGGCACAAACTCCACAGTTACATGCCCTGTTTGGATTGCAAGCTAGCTGGTTTGCATAGTTCAGGCTACAGCCTCTGCCATGTTCTTGTTAGCTAGTAATTGCATTTCGGAGAGCAGATGGATCTAAGGTCTAGTGGCATGGAGAGAAATCACAGATATGGCAGAAGGAGTAATGACAAAGAAGAAAGAGAATACAATGAGAAACTGTGATGCTGCAGCCTTGAGGGAACTGTAGGGATGGGGACAGGCACAAGTCTATAAGAAAACTGGCTTTATTAGTACTTCTGCTCAAAGTATGGCTTGTAAAATGTTAAGACGCTAAATCTTGCACCTGAGATGTGCAATACTGAAGGAAATAAGTATTATAAACTCATTGAAATTCATTGAGTCTGTAAACTTCTCAACATCTTGTATCAATCCCAGTCAACAAAAGTGCTGTTGGTCTAGCAATGAAGGAATGTGGTGAAGACTGATGATTCTTGGGGTAGCGTTTTAGTAGATTATTTCTTCTCAAACTTAGGGAAGTCTAAAAAATCAGAAGGCGAAAGCTCTGGGGGATTACATATGATTACATGGATATTACATAAATATGCCATGATTCAACTTTCATTAAGGTAACAGAAAGACTTCCATTGTTTCCCTGGAAGATAGCTAGACTGGAAAAACAAAACAATTTAGAGAAAGTCTTCTGCAACTTTGTTTCAACTTTGATGATTCTAGTCGTGTGTAAGCTTTGCTGATAATTATAATCTAATTTGGGAAGGAGAGGAGAGGAATCCCAACTACCTTCCTCAGGATCATAGTAGATCATGGCCACTTGCATGCATGACAGCAACCCACCTGGGATCTGGATTTGTACTTTTTCTCTGGCTTTCCAAGACTGTTTCTTCTACAGTTTTAGTCGTGAGACTGGGAGAAGGATAAGTGTTTTTTTAAAATGTCTTATTTCACCAATTGCCTGTAAATGAGCATTGATGTAAAAGGGAAGTGGGATGTAATAGTGATTTTTTCTACTACCAGTAAATGAAAGATAATAAAGAATCAGGTCCCACAATATCATGATATGAAGAGCTGTGAAGACTGAACTTCAATCATCAGGAAAAAAAAAGAAGTTAGTGAACCAGAATTTCAGGATGTGTAAATCATAGAAGCTTTATTGCAGTCAACAGATCTTCATTCTTTTCACCTCCTTTTAAGTGATTTATATAGCAGGAAAGCAGACATAGCAGGGTGCAGAACTCTCTGGCCTATCTCTCAAATATTTAGCCTGCCCTAGAGTTGTCTGAAACCAGAGATATCAAGAGCTGCCAAGTCTGGAATTTGGATTATGTTAAATCCTGTATTGTTCCCCTTGTGTGGTGGTGTGATTGCTACATGGTCCTCTTTCTTTTACATGGTAACAAACTGTAAAACAGGCTTCACAGGAATGGCAAGTTTAGCTGTAGCCCTGAATCAGGAAAATTATTTTTCTGCTTAAGCTGTTGCATTCAATTCCAAAAGCCCGGGCAGCTTTGCTGCTGTCTATGCCTCCGGTCTCACTTACGATGCCTCCCCTTGTGGCTGCTGGGCTGTCGGCGGTATCGCTGTCTCCCTGTTTCCCTGTTCCTTTTGCCTGGCCATCATCTATTATGTTTTCCATTAAAATCCTGTATGTTCCCAGGGCTCCTTACATTCTCCATGTTCAAAACCATCCCAGAGGTCTACTACCGCTCCTGTTAGTGTTTCACTGCTCGTATTTTTCCCTCTTGTTTTTTTCTGGTTGTTTTGACGCTTGTGTGGTAATCTACACTAGGGAAAGGGTCACTGGAAAAACATAGAAAATGTACCTCTGCTTCTTAAGGGCAGAGCACAAAAATGAAATACCGGAGATGAAAAATGATCTAGAAAAATACATTCTGAAAAGTGAGGTTCAGATTCTCAAACTGCTTCTGTGTTGATATTTCTCCAGAGAGAAATGTTGTTAGAAACTTGGCCCGCTTGCATGTAATTCTAGAGTCTGATCTACTGATGTTTATCATCTGCTAACATGATTCTGTAATTCTGAGACTTATTTTAACACTCAGGATTTATTAACCACTGCTCAGTGTCAGTTGTTTGGTTAAGGTATGGAAAAGTCAGGACTCTGCTGAGTGAGAGTTAGTATGGTTTGACAGAAAGCCTCCTTGTGTCCACAGTGGATGGATTTCCTACTCAGATATGACAAGGAAAAGGGGGGCTGTTTGTAAATTGGTTTAGAAGTATTCTTTACACGACACAATGGAGGTGTCAGCATGTCCCACAGGCTTTGATTCTGAATTTCCTTGAGGTAATGCCAATAGAAAAACTGTTTTAAAAAATAGAGGCTTCCCTGTATTTATCAAGGTGTTATTTAGTTGAAGCTGTTAGCTATTAAAGACCAACAGCTTTCCAAAAGTATCAGAGTGAGCTGAATTTCCTGTCCTGTCCTGTCCTGTCCTGTCCTGTCCTGTCCTGTCCTGTCCTGTCCTGTCCTCTCCTCTCCTCTCCTCTCCTCTCCTCTCCTCTCCTCTCCTCTCCTCTCCTCTCCTCTCCTCTCCTCTCCTCTCCTCTCCCTTCATTGGACATGGATGTTCATTAGATGTTAGTGACCACCACAGACAGAAGTAATCTTTTCCCACAAAACATTGTTTATTAATTTATTAGTGACTTCAATGTGTCTCAAAAATATCATTATAATTCATATGCCATGCTATGATAGTTTTTATTCTCTTCTAGAACAAATAAAAAGTTTGCAAAACATTTTAAAGCATCTATGATGGTCTTGTTTTTCCTAGAAAATAAAATATTTGGAAGAAAGTCTAATTTAGCAGTATTGGGAATAGCCATTTTTGTCTGTAACAAAAAAGACTCAGTTACTACCACTGCTAACTTCTTCTATCCCTATCTTAACAAGCGAATGACATATTATTGGCTATAGACTGTAACTAATTTTCCTTGGCTGCAGTCACATAATATGAATTTAGAAAATGTTGACTATTTGTCCTCTTAATAAACTCCTAGAAATGTCTATCAGTGTGAACACTTAAAAAGTAGAACAACTAAAATGATTTGCCATTTTACAAAATCAAGCTGTAAGATACATGGGAGAAACAAGGTAGTTATACATTATGTCTGAAAACTGTGTGTTTTTATGTCACCAGTTACTGTTATACATTGATTGAACTGAGATTTTGTCCTGAAAAATAATTGTTTTTACTACTTTGTAGTATTCCTGGGTTTATTCAGGCAGTACTTTCAAGCTGAAGGGGATCAGCAAAAGTGCTTTCATATGGTATTTCTTGTGTGTAGCATGATTTTCTTAAAGCAAATATGTACTGACTGAAAGATGTTTGTTTGTACAGTACCTATCCCTTGGGCCTAATGTTCCAAAAAGACAGTGATGAAGTTAGCATGTGAATTGCCACCCTTGTACATGTTGAGCTTTTTAGTCATTTGTGCAATATGGGAAAGCCCATGAAAAATCTTAGTGTGTACAGTATTTTGAAAAACATCGTAGTGTTGCCCTTACAAAAAAAGCATAATTTTTGGAGAGGGAGGAAGAAAGCTGGTGTTCCAGTATCTTCATCCATCAGTGTTTTTGCTCTGAAATTATTGCCATGTGTAGCAGAATAAAGGTAGAGAGATTTGTATCCGGAAAAAAATAAATGCACAGATTAGTGGTGTGATCCATCACATGTTAAGAATTGCTTTCAGCCATACGTAACCTTTAAAAATGAAATCTAGCTATTGATTTAGATCAATACTCTTCATCACTTGAAAAGTGTTTGAGTAGATTCCCTCTCGCTCTTTCAAATTCAAGGTTTCCAGCCCAGTTTGGGTCAGAGCACATTGATCTACCATTTTAGTATTAAATTCATTGTTAGCTAAGATACCGATAAAAAGGCTAACTGCCTATCCAACAAACTAAAAGCTCTACGTAATCAAATTCAGAATAAGACTGACTATGCTGGTAGAGGAAAACTATTTACATCAGTAAACAGATGAAAATCTTTGCAGATATAATGACAAAATATGGACAAAATAGGAGTTCAGGTAGAAATAATTTACCCCAATAGGGAATAAGAATAGCAGAGAAATGGAATAAGTTAGCAGAGAAAACAATTTCACAAGTGTAAATCATTTAAAATGTCTGCTTCTACTTGTTTCTGAAAAAAAAGGTAAAGGTTAGAAAGTATAATAGTAGAATAAAGAAGCTGAATTAAGCTATTCAGAGCATGGCATTTGTGGGGGAAATTTTTTGTGCCAGCTTGGGCAAAATTGGCTTCATATTTGTACCCATGCATGTAGATTACACATTAATCTTATGCAAAATAATGAATCTTTACAGAAGATTACTGGATTAATTACCTTGTGAACAAATGTTATCTAAATTGTATGGCTGGTTAGCCAGGTCAAGCCATATAATTCTAAGACCATGTATTTATGGTCCAGCTTTCAGAAGGTAATTCTCCTGCTTTGTGAAATTATTTTTTTCATAAATGAGCCTCCATTTATGGTTATGTACACCTGAAATATGTTTTCTGTAAACTTTCAGGTGAGCAAACTGACAAGTTCATGAAAATGAAGCAACTACTGCCTGTATCAATATCAATTTGAATGTGCAAATAATAACAAAAAATACTTTCCCCTTTTAAAAGCCTAACCCCAAATGTTTTGATATGTTTGATTTTCTGTCCAAATCAACAGATGTATTTTCCATTGGCTTCAAAAAGCTCTGGCTAGGGCCTTTGTGTTCTCAGTTTTCATTTCCTGGCTTGCCTGAAAGTGTTTGGTGTAGCATGCTCCTTCTCCCTGCTTGGGTTGTAGCAGTACTGATGCTCAGAAAGTGAAGCCTTTCCAGGTATTTCTCATCCTAGACTTTTCCTTTGGACCTTCAATACAAGAGCGTAGCAGAGAGAACACTTGTGGATGGTATTTTACCACTTCAACAAAAATCATGCGAAGGACAGGGGCTCTTATTAACTTCACTAAAATGTGGCCAGCATGGGGTAAAATATCCCTGCAGGCAAGACAAGCTGAGCTGCCACATTGAAGTCACTGCCTCCTTTTGGTCATTAAGTTGAGCTGCTAATTTCAGTTGTCAAAACCAAGCTGTTCCTAGACCAGTTTTGCTGTGCAGACCTATGTTAACGTAGCAAGACACCTGTCAGGCCAAGAGGACCATAGATGTATACACAGAGACACAAACTGGCCATCTCACTGTAACTTGATCTGTCTCTTGTGTTCAGTAACTCACGAAAGTATAGACCTGAAGTCCTGTGATACAGTAAAAGTTAACAGGAAAGTGTCCACTAACCAGTAAATGCTGTTTTACTACTTTAAATTATAGATTAGTAAGAATTAAATATATCATACCACCTAAAGCTTTCTGATAAAATATATTGTGCTATAGCGATTTATGCACTGTGAGTTGTAGACAAACAGCTGTAGATATCTCTGATATATGCTAAAAACAGAGCTTGTTTTGTGATGAAGTTTTGAAACGCTAAATTGCACAAATCATACTTACAGCGGTGCTTCTTGCAACCCTTTTCACATACAGTAAACGAGAGCACATCCTTTGCCAAGTGGGTTTCTACTTTTTTAATTTGGCATTATTGATAAAAGAGCCCCTGCATTTTGTTCACTTGGTTAACGTTAGATATGGAAAAGGTGAAAAATTATGAATTTACAAATGCAGCTTACACATTAGAGATGACTGGCACTTCGGGTGGCAGGTTACTTGATTTATTCTGATTTTATTGCAATTGACTCCGTGGGAAGTACTTTGCCAACTCTCTGTGTATTAAATCTGTTGGAACTGCTATGTTCACATCTGGGAGCAGCAGTAAGAGCCTTAAACTGCTCTTCTTGCCATGTGGGGAAGAGCAAGAAATGCCAAGCATCATGTGTCTTGGACCTTGGCAACAAATGGGAGAAGGTTATTGTCGGAGTTTATTTTAGGAGAACCAAGTTCATCATTTACAGTACCCTGTTCTGTGTTACTGGATGCTGGATAAACATTTAAGAAGGACATAAAAAGGACAGCCCCTTCCTACGGGAGCTGATGCAATACCCAAAAGTAGAACAAAAGTCAAAGCAACAACAATATTTATAAACAGCAAAATGACAGCTTCCCAAATGGTCTATCACCAAATTAAAGCATTTTTTGAAAATGAACTGTGTCTACTGGTTTCTGACCACTGAATAATACTTTATCTTCAGTATAGCTCTACTTCTTTAAAAGACAAGTTATCACACAACCATCTGTTGCTGGAGTGTAGAAGGACAGGAGGATTCAGTTCTAAAGAAAATTGTGATAAATTGCTTGAAATCCTTTAGGCTTTCCAATGTTTTTACTTTCCCTACTGAAGAAAAAAAAAATTAAGTGCAGATAATGGTCTCTTTGTTCTCTTTATCTGCCAGTCATAATACATCACCCTATGTTCTTGTCTTGCATTCAAACAACTGATATCTCAGCATTTCTATTACTGCAGTATCATTAGAGTTTGCTGCATTTAGGGCTCATGCAGGGTGCTCTATGCTACACAAAATGCAAAGAAGGCTGTGCTGCTCTATAAAACTTTTTGTTACGTAGATCTCATAACCCAGTGAGTTAATCCAGATTTTTGAAAGAATTCAGCCTCTCTTCAAGCATGTAAATAAGGTTCAGGTTTGCAGAACTGCTCTGGACCCAACAGCACTTATGAAAACATTTAGTTGAAGGCTTTTTTCCCCCAGAACAGCTCCTCACACAACACGTTCATATTACTTCATCACTGGAGTCCTGGCCTTGTATTTTATTACCTAAGTAAAAACTGAACATTTTTCTGTAATCTGGCTCATATTCTATCTAGTGAGAGCTGCTTTCCTCCACTCAGATGGTTTCGGGTATCACTTTTTGTAATACCTTTTTCCACAACTTTCTGTCTGGGAGATGCATATTCCTAGGCCACCCATGTGTGGAAGGAGGTCTATTGTGTTGCACTGAGCTTTTTTCAGGCTCTCCTCCCATTCATTTGCCATGAACATTTGTATGCATTGCTTCTGGGCTGCTTGGTTATTGATGGGGAAGACTGAAACACCCAGGGGAATAGGGGATACTCCATGAAGCCTCTTACAGCTTTGAAAGAACATACATGAAGGCAACTTAAGGCCATTGCTAGATGTCCTCCATAGAACTGCCTTTTACCTCTTTTTCTTGTCTCACATACACCTTGCACACACAGTGAGAAAGGAAATAACAGCTCTGAACGTCTTACATATGAACCTAGCATTTGTCAGACTTTTAATTCCAGATTTCAAATTATTTTTTAAGTCCTAAAATGAAGGGACACCCACCAAAGACAATGGGAAGATCTTTCTTTGGCTTCGGCAATTCCAGGATTTTTGGTCAACATCAAAACAGGGAAGCTGTTAAAAAGGGGTCTTGAGTGAAAAGGAAAAATGTGTGTGAAGCTGAGAGCTCCATTTGTAAGCTGCGCTTGAGTTTTGAAGACGATGAATGACCTTTCAATTTTCAGTTTAAGAATATTACTTATTGTTCTCCTAGGAGGTATTTTTTAAACCATTCATTGTTGTTCTCAGGCTGCAGCTTTTATTTTCTTTATTTTGGCAATGCAAAAGCATCTCAAAATTGGTAAGAATGGCTATAAGATATTGTTTGTTCCCATCTCTCCCTGACCAACGCCGAGCTTGGGAAGAGCCTGTTCCTGGCCATCAGGGCAGACGTGAGGTCAAGGAGATACATGGTGTGTGTGTTGGAAACACAGCCTGAATGCTCTGCACGGTGCCTCTTTTCTGTTCTCCAGGGCTCAGTGAAGAAGACAAGACAGCTAGTGGCGTGGACCAGACCTTTGTGTAAGCCTGAGCCAGCCTGGGGCTCTGTGGGATGTGACTCAGGGGCGTTATTTCTGCAGGTGCACAGCTTAACTTGGTGACAAACACTAGGGCATAGAATCACCAGCCAAGCAGCTCCGACCCCAGGCACATCAATGCAAACCACTATGGGATGTGATCCGACAGCTTATTTTCTTATATTTCTCTTTATGAGTATGGCTCAGGACAGATTCTTTTGCAAATGCTGTTGCTCCCATTTCTTTGTCCCATCAATAGGACTAATTAAAAAAGGGTGCATGCTATGTTAACTAATGTCTGTTGTGTATACAACCAGTGGGCTGGGATGAGATGTTTGGACAACTCCCTTTAAAGGTTTCTCAGAGATGTAGACCATTCTGTGCTCAGACAATAATGCTGCATTTCCTCAGCTGGTGTCACCATACACTTTTAGCCCTTTCACTTACATGTGAAGGATAGTACCTGACAAATATTAATATAAAACAGAATGTATGAGTGCATCCCTTTATTCCTCTCTGCTTTTCTGCAATTCCTTCCAACTCACAGAAATAAATTTTGGTTACAATGACATTGATGTAAATCCAAGGCAACTCATGGGACACCACCACGTGCATCACTTTGTTTCCTACTTGGCTTAGAAAAAGGGTACTGAATACACTTTTTCCTTTATTTTTAAGGCCAGTTGGGAAAAACAACAACAACAACAACTAAAACAACAACAACAGCAACAAAAACAACAACAACAAAAAAACCCAACACATTTTATTAACATATAAAAAGCTTATTAAAATACCCCCTACTTCAGCAGGCCTGTTGCAAATAGCTTCCATTGTGTTGCTGAAGTTAAACACTGACATAGATGCACTATTTTCCATGCAGTCGTAACACAGAGATAGACAAAGAGCATTCATATTACCGACCCTTTTCAGCAAATTCTGTCCTAGGCTCCTCATCTATGAAAAGCAGAAATATTTCTGTCCTAGCTCATGGAGTTACTCTTGTGAAACACAGGTGGTTCACCTGAGTAAAAACAACCAACCAACCAACCAACCAACCAACCCAACAACAACAGAAAGATAAGCATCAAATCCTAGTTCCTGAGTTTACAATCTGTTTTTATGTGCACAGCAGGAAATATTTTTTAAAAATCCTGGGTATTTCCAAACATCTGACTTCTCAGAGGAGTAAAAATGCAATCAAAGTATTTCCTTTCGAAGCTGCATCACTTTATGATTAGTCAAGGGTTTTTTGTAACATGAATTTCCTTTTCAGAAATGTTTTCTATTACATCTGTTTATTTTGTTTAGCAATCCGATTAAATCCCTCTTTCATCAGGATGGAAAATTTGGTGCAGCTCATTTAAATATATATATGTCATGGTATGCATGGCTACTATAGCAAACGTTTAAATATTTTCTCAGTTAGTTTTATGCCTGTCTGTGCTACAATAGATCAGGATTTGACCCCAGCAATTATGACTATCCTTTCCAGAATGTCCTTTGGTTCCCTTTCCTTCAAATATAAAAGTTTTTGTATGATGCATACAGTATCACAGAGTTTATTAGCCTGAAAGATCCCTTGCACATCTGGATGCACAATTTGGATCAGCTCATGATTTAAGATCCTTGTCATTTTCCCTCATTTTATGCATTTTACTGTATGTGCATGTGCTGTTACACTTTCCCCAATATATTTTAAATACAGACCTTTAAAAAAATAAATTATTGCCTCAATCCCACAATTCAGAAATGTTCCAGTGTTTATGGAATGTTTTTGTCCAGATTAAAGGACAGAGATTTACATTCTTTTACTTTAATTGCTTATGGGTTAAATTAACACAGAAGGAGTCTTGCAACCTTCCTACTCCTTTTTGCAATCGCTCCTGACAATCAAATCGAACCTTACTGTAATATGAATATTCTGGGCCAAATCAAGGGCCTGCACCCCTGGGCAGAAGTCCCCCATTGTTTGCTCTCTCCGAGTGGTTGGAAGTGTCATCTCACTGCAGCACAGCTTCCCGCAGCTGCTGCTCCCTTGGTTTGACAGCCACTCCACATACCCCACGTGTAAGTTTTGTGGTTAGTCTTGTTATTAGTGTCACTCCTCACCGCCCTCCCTCAAGACTGCCGTGTTCCTGTTGGGCAGCCACATGGGAACATGCCCCAAGGTGCAGTTGTGGTGCTGGTAGGACAGCACAGTTGCTGTGGGGGCCTTTTTTGGGTGGGAGATGGAGGCTGGGGGAGGGCTGGAGGATATACCATCTGTGATGTTGGTGGCTGAGGCATGTTGTCCTTCCACGTAGCAAATGGAGTAATGAGTCTGGTATGTAATGAGTCTGGTTTTGCTTCATGGTAGTTTATTGCACAGCCAGCCAGCATCTGACCTTTCTTTCAAGACATACTGGCAAAAGAGTAGGTTTCTTTCCTAGTTTGGTCTTCCAAAAGAGGGTCTGGGCAACCATAGGTCTGTGACGTATCTTTTACAATAGGAGAAAAATGTTGATGGGAAGCAAGGAGAAATCCTCAAAAGCAGAAGTGCTGAACGTTTTTGCCCACTGCTTGGAGCAAAATGGCAATATGGACCCCAGAACAAGTATTCAACATATCGAAGTGTCTTTGAGAAGCTCCTCAAGTGCAGAACAGAAGAATTAGAGTCCATATATGGAGCTCTTGTGGAAGGGCTAGAGCTGCTGGTGGGGACCCCATGGGCTCCTGCTGCACCACCGAGTCTGCCGGCCTCCTTGTTTCCCTGGCATTGGCATACTGACTTTGGCGCTTTACATTCGTGTTCAAAAGGAAAAGTTCACCCACTAGCTCACTACCCGGTTCCTAGAAAATGCTTTTTCATGTTGCGTCCCTCACCACCTCTTCCCACGTGGCATTGATCCCACCGGGCAGGCACGCTTGTGGCAGGGCTGGAGCTGCTGAGGTGGGCCGAGTACGTAGCCTTGGCCGAGGGGCTGGGAAGCCTGACGTGCAGATGGTCCCAGCATTATTTGGACTGGCTCTAGCTCCTCTTGTCACTCGGCAAGACTGCTGAGGGCTGGCAGCAGTACAGAGGAGCGCTGGGCGGGCTGCAGCCCAGCCAAGGGAGGAGCTGGTGCTACTGGGAACGGCGGCTGTCCTGGGAGAGCCGGGGAAACTGCAGGCGTCAGAGAAGGGACGTCAGGGCTCTCTCGGAAATTCGGGACTCTTGAGCTGGGGAGGAGGGGGAAGAAAGACTTGGTAAACCTTTCCCCTTGCAAACATGTTGTTACTGTTGGCAAAACACAGGGGTTGCAACATTTTGATTGCTTCTGCTAAGACGTGAGCTGTGCGCACTCTTCTGAGAACACCTTAAAATAAAGGCTGACTTTGGCAATAACAACATGCTTGTAAATAAAGAGGTTTACTTTTGAGAAATGTTATCCCTAACTGGAAGCATTTGAGCAGAGCCCCCGAGGCTATTTTCCTTTCTGCTATATACAGAATAAAGATTCACAAGCAGGTCACAACACTCTTTGCATTCTCATTAACTGGGCATACCTGAAATCATTGCCCTGCAATCCCGTGCCACTTTTCAGCTAGGACAGTTGACAAGATGTGCATATATAGCCTAAGTGCACACTGAGCAACAGGGACCAGATTCAGAGCTGGCTTTAAATGCCACAGTAAATTAGTTATGTAAGACAGCATCAGTGGGCATATGTGCAAGCGGAAATAATTTGGTAGGACAGGACTGTGGCAAGAAAGGAGCTGGTAGAGTTTTGTCACCTCCTTGGACAGCTTGATTTGAGAAGCAGTAGCTGGCATTATATTTTAGTACATGTTTTGTCTCCAAACAGCTCTGCTGAACACTGAAACCCTATGCTGCAAACCTCAGTCCATTGGCAGAGTGTCATGGCTACCGCTGGACTGCGTTCTCATATGTTACGTAAAGTCATGGGAAAGAAGACGAAGAAAACACTCTCTAGGTTAGGTTGCCAGCAGATCCAAAGACAAAAGCCAGCTTTAACTTCAGGCCAAAAGCTTGGGAGTGACTATCTGAAACTTTGTAAGATAGACACCGCTGGTTTAGAGTCTTTAAGCAGCACATCCCAAGTAAACCACAACAAAAGCTTGAAGAGGAAAGGTCAGACCTGTGAAGTGCTATTTGTTTTCACTGAAACTTCATCTCCCACTCACCCCAAGCCTAACCAGCAGCGGAATCAATTACCACTTGTCAGACTGAAACCTGACCCCAGAAATGAAAGAAGGACATGACCTCTGGGGGAAAAGGAAACCACGAATGAACCACTTTCTCCTTCAATGAAGGGTTAACAGGACTGATCCTCTTCTTCCCCCCTTTAAGAAAAGATCAATACCACTGTTCTGTACATTTACTCTTCCTTTCATCAGGGATGGCCAGTAGGACAGTGAGGTTATTGAGATTAGGTTTCATAAATTACTCCATTTAATAATTGAAGACAAAGAGGTTCCATGCATTTTAATAGCATTTAGCGTAACCGTTCACATTTGTAGGACTCATAATAGATCAATTTCAACTGCCATTACCACTTGAGGTAATGGTGCTTCCACTTACCAAGTTTCTGTTAAGTATAAGATCAGCTTGTCAAAAAGTGGTCAGGTTTAAGGCAATATCCTCTACCCTCCGATTTTAGACAAGTCCTGAAGGGCATTCCCAATGGAGCATCTACGACACACTCAGGACATCTCTGTCAGTTCAGCTTGTCTTGCATCTGCTGTGGCATCTGAGAAGTCTGTTCATTTCTATGTATAAAATCATATAAGAGCACTACTTCTAACAAGCAGGACCAGACTATTCCTCATTTAGAGCACCAGAAGTGAATGCGGGCAGCACAGGAGAAGCATCTTTTTATGTTTCCATTTTTGAATGTGAGGAAATAACCACTACACATGGGGATGAAAAAAAAATCTATCTTCTTGGGAAGGGTAAGAGGTCCATTTGAGCAGTGGGACTTAAGTAGCTTGTGGTCAACACCGGCTAACACTGGTCTTACAGGATTAAAGACCATATTTTAAGCATATCCTCACCCCCCACTAAAACCAAAGCTGCCTTCTCTATTTGACCATTCTGCAATTTGGGTTTGTTGGCATTCACACTGCATTTGAAATTATCTAATTTTGACTACATTCTTGTTTCTTGACTTTGCACATACCCTCCAGGGAGATGTCTATGGCCATCTTAGCTTTGCATTTGTTGCATACTGGTGCTGGCCTTGACTTTAATCTGTCTGTACGCTTTGCTGGACTATATTTTCCCTGAGTTACACTATTTCTGTCATAAAGAATTCACATTTTTGTGTGGCCAGCCTTTATCCCCACAGCCCTGGCTCATTTCAAGGTGTTCAGAGTCTCTCATCATGTTCTTTGCTAATTTATCCTAGGAAAGAGTTACCAACAAAGACATAAGCAACCACTCTATGGTAGATAAGAAATAGATATTGCACTTGTGGTAATGTGTTAGGTGCTGAGCACAGCCCACACAGCAGTCTGAAGAAAGAGTGTCTCCCAAAGGGGGTGTTGAATGCACACAAACACATGCTTTATTTTTTAAGGGCCATTGCCAGGACCATGTTGACGCATCAAGCATAGAGAACTACTTGGCGTCAGCCATTTCTCAAGCATTTTCTCCTCCTGTACTTTATAGAAAATGTTCCCAATTTGCCTATTCATTTTTATGCTTCTATATGTAAACAAAGGGATATTCATTTTTTTCTGTACTTTGGGGTTTCATTATCTAGTTTTTTCCTATAATGATCTGCCAGGGAAAGCATGTTTTTGAATCTTCTTGTCCTGCAGTCCCATGAATAAAGCACTCACCCAGTTTTCCTTGCTGCCTCTGCCTCAGGAAAGAAGAAAATTCTTAAGGACATTAATTGTGGAAACATCATCAAATCCAAGTGAGTAAATAGAAACTACTTCTCTTCTCCCATTCCCACTCCCTTCCCGTTTGCACTGAAAAGCAAACAAACCAGGCAGAATTATGAAGGAGCCAGGAAATGAAGGCAAGGAGGGACAATTCAGAAAATAAAAGACATTTTATTGAGCTTCACAGAAGATTGTCTTCTGTGGTTCTGATTTTGCAATCTGGCACTACGCTGGTGATAAGTTGATTTAGAAAAGCATTTGTGCATAGCGCCATGGGGCAGAACTTCTCCACTTCTCTATTAAATCAACCGACTGTGCCAAACATGCGCAAGCAAATGTGGCAAGGTGGCCCTCTGAGCCACTGCACTGTGTTTGGAGAACATGTGGGATGTGATCTGGCATGGATCAAGTCAAAAAGGAGAAAATTCATGAAGTCTGTGAAACTGGAGATGTATCTTACCTTCTTGTGGCCTTCATCTCTCTAGTCTGCATTTGTGAGTGAGGTGATGTGTTCTAGCAACCTTAACCCTAGCTGTGACTTCTTGAAGGGAGTGGAATATCCCCCCATCTCAGAATTTCTTTTGGACTCACAGAGTAGTGGTACATACAAGTTAATTAATCAAGCATGACAAAAAAAGGTTTGCTTTCCACTCAACTCTGGCACAGCTTCTAATGAAAAAGATGAGTGCAAAGTCACTTTGGAAGGATTGAAATGCTTAATATTTGTCAGTTACACCCTGCTTTAAATATATTCATTTACAAAATATGTCAGCAAATGGATCTGTGAGAGGAAAGTCTTAGAACTGCAAAAATACGTCTTTTGGGGAAAATATTTTAGAATTTTTGTACTTTAAAAAACAATAACTGTTTTTCAAAGGAAATGTCTGAAAATTCTACAAAAACATGTTTTTTTTCCAAATAGTTGGGATTTTTGGCATAGAAAGACAAAAACACAAAAAAAGTCTCAGACTTAATACCTACTTGGCTGTACACTCCATTTTGTGATGGATGGATCCTTCAGCAGGCATCTTTAGGCCCTTAATTTCCCTTTTCCAAGTCTCCTCCTGTTTCAGGGGTTGGATGTGCTCCTCTCTTTTTTTAGGTCTCCAGAGTCTCAGCTCTACTTCCTCTTGCTCTTTGCTCCACTTTATGAGGCCAGCCTCCTTCTTACAGGGTCACTGTCCACTCTTTCTTCCCTGCCAAAAGGCCAGGTATTGTGGGCACCTCTTGTTTGCCACATGGTTCTGAGGCAGATGGCTGTGGAATGGCCATACTGGGTGAACTGTGCACCCTTCCACCATTCTCACATTTGCTTTTGTCCCCACAGATGTCTCCTGGACTGCTGGCTGACTCTGGGATGCTGACGTGGAGCCTTGGTACTTGAGATAGAAAAAGAAAATGACTGGGGAGTTACTGCCACTCACATAGCCATCATTTTTTCCATGGGCACTAACACCTCTTCTCAGAAGGACTAAGAAATAGACCAACATCTCCCTTTTTCTATCCAGCTCTCATGTTGTGTTTTAGCAGTATCTTTTCCCCAGCTATTCCCTTTCATATTCCAGATACCAAACTTTACCATCTTCTTGGTTTAGGAAATACCTGCAAACTGATCAAGATTTCTCTTAATGTTATCCATTGTTGGCAGATTTTCTGTCCAATTGTTTTTTTCTCAGCTTGTTCTGTGCTGTTCCTTTCGAACTGTTACTTTAGGAAAATATTTGCCTGCCTGTGAAGATCCCTGCTAGAACGTTTATGGGCAGTGAATCCAAAACCTGTGTGACCAGCACCAGAGTATGGACTTTATATCCATGAATGTTTATTTTGCCAGCATTTGTTCTGTTTTACTGCTTTTGTCTTGTCACATGTCTGGGTGATCAAGTGACTGCCCCATCATAATTACTAATCCTGATTTATTTTGTCTCAGGCAGATTGGGGCACAGGGGACACAGTTTAGGAAAGCTCTTAAGCATGTGGTTTTTTCTGTCCCTGTTGCAAAATAAAACCAATTTCCTGAGCTGGATGTAGGGAATGGTGGAGAAACAAGCAGATCTCCCCATCGCCTACAAAAGAGGAAGAACTACTTCTGTCCTATGCAGATGCTCATATGCCTAAATTAAACTTAGATCTGACATTTGAATGGGGAAGAGGGGATGGGAAATGATCAGTGTGATTTTTGTTACATAATCCTTTGCTCTGTGCTTTGTTGTCACTCAGGTTTGCTAAGGGGAGATAATTCAGCTCATCTGTTACTGTCTTCTCCACGTCCTTACTGGATGTGCTAGGGACAGACAGGTCCCTGGCATTGAATTTGAATCAAGTGGATTATCTGTATTCATGCTGTTGAGAGCTGACCATCCTTTGGCAGGAGCTTTGGCTTTGAGAGAGCTAGTTAGGGTGGTCCAAAAGAGAGCCAGAGAATGAGGTAATATTTAAGCAGCATGGGCTAGCACAGTCCTGGTGCTCCAGATCCGTCCTGGGCACTCAGTCTGTGGTGTAGACACACGCGACCCCCTTGCCAAAAAGCGCATCTGGACGATGTCGCATGACCAGAGTTAGAGTCTGGCTTTGTTTAAAGCAGTTCTCCTGCACTGAAGGCAAGGTAGTGACAGCAATGTGCATTGTATGAAAAGCTGTGCAGCATCATCAATAATTATCATCTAATCCTTGGTAGTATGAACAGCCAATATGTCTACAAAGTTTTTTTCTTTTTATTTGGGGAAGAATTCTGAGAAAAGATTGCCACCAATACAAACTAGGCATTGTAAACATTTCCAGGGATCACTTTCCTTATCCTGAGGAGAATCAGAAAAGATTTTAATTTTCCTGGAAATTAATATTTTACAAGTGGACAGAAGAGTCTACATCTGCAGAACTGCAAACTTTCCAGGCATGCGTGATGAGTCATGAGTTTGAAAGCAAACTTCTCCTGCAGTCACGAGGATTAACTTTGCTAAAACAATCTTGGCTACCTGTGGATTCCGCCCGTGTTATAGCTGTTATGGGAGTGACAGTAAAATAAGTGACTTTGTGTTGCTTCTCTTTAAGGTGCATTCAGGATTCATATGGCAAGGGGCTGTTCTCAGACCTGAGGTGTTAGGCTTGGCTCTGCGGCTCACACATGGCAAACCGCCAGTTTTGTGAGGTCTCAGCTAGGAGGGAGAAAGGTATACCACTGCCTAGTCCTATTCACAGGCTTTTTATTGGATTTGGCTGGGAAGTATGCAGCTAGATAAGCTGAATGAAGCAAAATTCCTGAGTGCGTTAACGTCCATTGCTAAATTCAAGTGGTGTTTTGAGAGAGCCAGCTGACTGTAGTATGTATACGCTGGTCAGATTTATGTTTGTAGACAAATGCCAGTTAATAAAGAAATAAAGAAATATAGAAATAAAATAGAGTATATTCTAGGGAAGAAAGAGTAATTCCACTACAAGTCAATTCATATAGTAAATGTTAAAAGTTTGAATTGAAATTATATTTGACTAAAAACCTCACTGGAGTGATGGCTTTAAATTAGTCATCCTACGTCATAATTTAAATTCCCATGCTGCTTATTGTAACCAATTCACATGCATTATTTTCTTCTCTAGTATAAAAGATGAGGAAATATAATGGATGTAACATAGTGACCTTTTGATCCCTGTTACGATTTAGATAACAGGTTTTAGTCATGGCTTCATTTTTTGCACAGATGACTGAAGTGTGAAATTGGAAGTGTTGATTCTCAAAATATGAGCCTCAATATCATTGGAAAAGTTTTTTTTTTTCTTTTTTTTTCCTTTGATGTGGTCACTGTGCTTGTGGGTTAGGAAATAATAGGCTTAATATAGTACGAATCCACTGTAGTGAGTAGGTAGGATTTTGTTAGGGTAGGATTTAAATGACTTGCAATGTAGATGTGCACACCTTAGTAGCTCCTATTGAGGGTCCCTTTGTAGTCAGTGGGGAAAAAAAAGCACTACCAGGGTGTTTTTCTTTTTCCTCTGAAGCTAATGCTTGAAATAGGTGAATTGTAAAGTAAGATGAACCGTGCCTTAACATTGTAGGGCTTCATTGAGAGTAAGAGGATTCTGACATGAGCCTCAATGAATCCCACCCCTTCTGTCTACTACTGTGCAAGTCCAGGTCATTAGCAGGGAGCATTTACATCATTGTCAAAATGCTTGCTACACAGTAGAAGCAAAGGAATGTGCCTAATAGCCTCTATGCATGATATTATTCATGGAAATACTGTCTAGGAAATGATGATACCATCATACTTGCACTTTGATATGTCTTAATATTTGTGCCTTATTTTTACCAT
The DNA here is from genome assembly GCF_964211835.1 of Anser anser. Taxonomy (NCBI): domain Eukaryota; kingdom Metazoa; phylum Chordata; class Aves; order Anseriformes; family Anatidae; genus Anser; species Anser anser. The sequence goes on along the minus strand of NC_139720.1, from coordinate 114,135,045 downwards.
ATAAGTGAATTAGTCCTCACAGCCTCCTGCTTTTACCTCCCCTTTAGAGATGGTGAAACTGGAGCAGAGGCACATCAGAAACCAGAGATGCAGAGCTTCCTCAGATTTCAAGGGAAAGGATGTCCCAGAGTGACTCAATCAGTGTTTCGAATGCTCCAACATCATTTCTGGCAATCTGTCTGTGGTAATACTTGGGATGATACAAAATGCACCCTTCTCCATTTGGAAGAGAAGAAGGTGATGAAACCACATCCTCAGGCTTAAACTAGAAGTACATATATTTGTGCATATTATCTCATTTCCTCTGTGTGATTTCTGAGGCCATGCATGGAGGTCATTGCCTAGTCAGCAAGCACTGGTTTCACCCTTGAAGGCACTGCTGTTCCTGAATTTGTTTGTCCTAAAAGACACCATGAATTCCTACCACCCTCTACTCTAGTCCCCTGGAAATATTCAGCACCTTGCAAGTGCACATGTCTGAAGAACATTTTCAGTGGTAACTGGCTTTTTAAAGGCTATTTCCATGTGTCAACACCTTGCTGAAAATTGATGAGCTGTGTTTGGCTGTACTGAAATTCTTCATGAGACTCACTGCCTACAAGTAGCTTGAGTACAGGTCTGGATCTTAAAAAAGCCTTGATTTATACTTTGTAAAACAGTGCTTAGAAGTCCATTTGATATCTATATACATAGATAACTGTAATATTAATTGCAGTGTGGCTTATATATATATATATATATATATATATATTTTCCTTAAGAACAATACATCTAAATAGACAAGCAATAGACAGGTAGCATAGAATTGCCTGTATTTTTGGGGGGGAGATCAATGTCATATTTGCAGAAAATGCTGAATTATCTCCACTGAAAAGCTATGTGTTTTATGTGTGCCACATGGCTACATGGGTTTCAAACAAAAACTCCCTAATCCCCTTTCTGAAGGTGAAACTGCTTGGAATTTTCATTTTGAAATAATTTTTCATTTCAAAACTTGGCTAATGTTAATTTAAAAAGGGCAAGATGCCTAATACAACTGAAACCTCAACAAAAAAAATTTCTTTTACATTTTCCTTTCTTTTTTCTTTTCTTT